>NC_081861.1:67990058-68154291 GCF_963259705.1 Myotis daubentonii | reverse complement strand
TACATTTTAAATGATATCATCAACATCACAATTGATATCTTAGGAAAGCCTAAATATCTGGCAAAAAAATAATCATCAGACGACTGTTTAGTGTTGACGTCATTTATGGCCTATTCTCTCCTTTCTCCTCATTTATTTTTTTTTTAAAATATATTTTATTGATTTTTTACAGAGAGGAAGGGAGAGAGATAGAGAGTTAAAAACATCGATGAGAGAGAAACATCGAACAGCCGCCTCCTGCACATCTCCCACTGGAGATGTGCCCGCAACCCAGTACATGCCCTTGACCGGAATCGAACCCGGGACCCCTCAGTCCGCAGGCCGACGCTCTATCCACTGAGCCAAACCGGTTTTGGCCTTTCTCCTCATTTAAAATTTCCTCGAGTATGCTCAGTCTTGTGCTGGCTGCCTAGATGCCCGTCTTAGCTGTAATATATTATTCAAATGATTCTTTTCTTTCTTAACCAATCTGTGCTTTTCTCCCAAACCTGGTTTTAAAACCACCTCCTCTATAAAGCCTTTCCTTATTAATATCCTGTCACTCACATCTCCAGGCTTTGATACACTACCTTTCAAACATATTGAGCTCAGTTTTTCTAAATTTTTCTGCTTGGTCACAGCATGACATCTATAATTTAAATCAATGTGAATATGGACCTTATTTTTCATTTATTTTGGGTGCCTCTTTGCTTAATTCAGTGTTCCATGAATAGGAGTTCATATAACTAGCTTTTCTGGCCCACTGTAATTATAATACATGCCATAACTAGGGTTTTACTCTACACAATTTGAAGTTTACAGTTATAGACTGTATATTAAAAATGCCCTGTTAATACAGCTACAGTGAAATCACTATCATCTGCTAGTTGTCTGCTACACATTTAACAGTTAGGGTCAGCTGAATTTCTTGAAGAAATGTCATAAATATTGAGTGTAATGAGACATATAAACAAGAGAAATTAAGAAATCAAGTACATATTTTAACAAGTATTTCATTACATCTGATTGAAGAATGTATTTATTTGTATCACAGGGCAGCTTTACTCTTAAGAAAATTCAGGTTGTACTTTTGTCTTATTTTCCTAAACCCTTTGGAGAGAGAGAGATGAGGGGGAGAGAGAGAGAGAGAGAGAGTAGAGTGAGAGAGAGAGAGAGAGAGAGAGAGAGATCACATTACATACACCTCTTGAATGTAAGGTTACAAATGTTATAAGAAGAACATAAGATGTGAGACTCTGGTATCTTAATTTGGCTCTATGTGTTTCTCGAATTACCACTATCACCACTTATTTCTGATACATTGTCTGTTAGTGAATAAAAATAAATCAGTAAGGAAAATATTAGATTTGATTTAAAAATTATGTCCTAAGAAGTTCTGGAGCTAAAAGTTGTAATTTACCTTTATATGTGATTTCACAAAATACTGTGTCTATGGCAATGGATTGAGTTAGTAGACCAATGGTCCTCAAACTGTAGTTTCTTGACCAACTGCAGTTCCTGGACCAACAACAGTAGTAGCATTGGGAATTGGCCTAGATTCACATTCTCAAGCTCCACCTTATACCAACTTAACAAAAAACTTCAGGCATGGACTTCAATTTTGGGATGTTTTAATAAGCCTCTGGGTTATTCTAATGCATGTTACAAGTTAGAGAACGACTGAGTTAAACCAAGTGAAACAAAACTTGAGTTCATGTCTAGGCATTGAGAAGCTTAGTCAATGAGAAATGCTCTCATGTTAAATCTGAGGATAAAGAAAAAACATTGAGGGTAGATCTATGCAACATGTACATGTGAAGGCAACATGGAGTATTGGTTCTGAGCCCTTGTTCTTGTATTGAAACTGTTAAAATATAATGCCAAGCTTCACCAAGAATTAGTCACAAAATCTTAAGTAGGTTATTTAAAAGATTCTGTGAATGAATTTCATATGTACAAAATGAGGATGATGATGTTCAGTACCCAATAAATAGCTATTTTATGAGGGTTAAATGGATAAATACATATGAAGAATTTAATTGCAAGAGATTTAAATCCTAGGATTTTGCATGAAAATATTTTTTTTTCATATTGTATTTTTGTGACTTATGTTATACAGCTGATAATCAATGAGTGTATATGAATTATGGAGTAATTAAATCATTTCTACCTGTTTGAGAAAGCAGTTTCACTGAAGAACTAGTTTTACCAAGCATTAAATTTTCAAGGATTGCTTTGGAAACAATTTTTCAACTATTAATTCACTTGAAGTGAATTTTCCTCTATCAGGCCATATTCAGCTACTATGAGTAAAGATATTGAAAGAACTCACTTTGAGACCTTCCTTGAAGGAAGATGGGACAAAGAAGTAGGTTTCATATTCTGAATAGAGGTAGTAGCCACCCAGCACTGATCACTTGATGGGTTTTACTTGACAATTTGTCCAATTTGGTTTAAACACTTTCTGTTTCATTCACTCTTTTTTAAATTTATTTTTTGTTGGTAGTATTACAGATATCTTCTATCCCCCCCCCCACTTGAGTTTTGTATAAGCTTTTTATAAATTTTTGAGATTAGCCCCTTATCAGATGTATAATTGGCAAATATGTTCTCACATTCAGTGGGTCCCTTTTTCAATTTAATGGTGGTTTCTTTTGCTGTACATAATCTTTTTGTTTTTATGTAGCTTCATTTATTTTCTCTTATATCCTTTGCCTTAGGAGATATATCTGTAAACATATTGCTATATGAGATGTCTGATATTTGATTGCCTATGTTTTACTCTAAGATTTTTATGGTTTCATGTCTTACATTTAAGTCTTTTATCCACCTAGAGTTTATTCTTGTGTATGGTGTGAGTTGGTGGTTTAGTTTCATCTTTTTGAATGTGTCTGTCCAGTTTTCCCAGCATGATTTTTGAAAGATTCTATCTTTACTCTATTGTATGTTCTTGCCTCCTTTGTCAAATATTAATTTACCACAATGGTTTGAGTCAATATCTGGGGTCTTTGTTCTGATACTATATGCCCATTCTTGTGCTAATACCAGGCTGTTTTTGTTATAATGGCTTTGTAGTATAGTTTGATATCCGTATTGTGATATCCTCCTACTTCGTTCTTCTTTCTCAAGATTGCTGAAGGTATTCAAGGTCTTTTATGGTTCCATATAAATTTTTGGAGTATTTTTCTACCTCTGTGAAGTACACCATTGGTGTTTTAATAGGAATTGTGTTGAATATGTAGATTGCATTGGATGGAATATACATTTTAATGATGTTAATGCTTCCAATCCATGAACATGGTATACACTTCCATTTGTTTGTATCTTCCTCTATTTCTTTTTTCCAAGTCCTATAGTTGTCCAAGTACAGATGTTTTACCTCCTTGGTTAAGTTTATTCCTAGGTTTCTTATTATCTTGGTTGCAATGGCAAATAGGAGTGCTTTTTTAGTTTCCCTTTCTGAGAGTCCATTATTGGTGTATGAAAATACCATTGATTTGTGGTGTTAATTTTGTATCCTGCTATCTTGTTGAATTCATTTATTAAGTCTCGTAGTTTCCTGGTGGAGTCTTTAGGGTTTTCTATGTACTATATCGTGTTATCTGCAAATAATGACAGTTTTACTTCTTCCTTTCCAATTTGGATGCCTTTTATCTCTTCTTGTCTGATTGCTGTGGCTAGAACTTCCAGTACTATGTTGTTACTGTTCTTAAGAGTGGTGAAAGCGGACATTCTTGTCTTGTTCCTATTCTTAAGACAAACACTTTTAGTTTTTGCCCATTGAGTATTATGTTGGCTGTAGGTTTGTTGTATATGGCCTTTATTATGTTGAAGTATGATCCCTCTATTCCCACTTTACTGAGATTTTTTATCAAAATGGATTTTGTCAAATGCATTTTCTGCATCTATTGATATGATCATGTGATTTTTATTTTTCAATTTGTTTATGTGAAGTATCACATTTATTGATTTGCAAATATTGTACCATCCTCACATGTCTGGCATAAATTCCACTTGATCATGGTGTATGCTCTTTTTAATATATTGCTGGATCCAATTTGCTAAAAGTTTGTTGAGGATTTTAGCATCTGTGTTCATCATGGGTATTGGGCTGTAATTCTCTTTCTTTGTAGTGTCTTTATCTGGTTTTGGAATTAGGATAATGCTGATTTCATAGAAAGAGTTTGGACATGTGCCTTCCTCTTGAATTTTTTGGAATAGTCTGAGGAGGCTAGGTGTTAGTTCTTTGAATGTTTGGTAAAATTCACCTGTAAATCCATCTGGTCCAAGACTTTTGTTTTCTGGAAGTTTTTAAATTACTGCTTCAATTTCATCAGTTTTTATTTTCCCAGTCAGATTTTCTGATTCTTCCTGACTAAGTTTTGGAAGATTCTATGTTTCTAGGAATTTGTCCAATTAACCCAGATTGTTCAGTTTGTTGGCATATAGTTATTTATACTATTTGCTTATAATCCTTTGTATTTCTGTGGTGTACATTGTTATGTTGCATCTTTCATTTCTGATTTTATTTATTTGGGTCTTCTCTCTTTGTTTCTTGTTGAGCCTGGCTAGGGGTTCATCAATCTTGCTTATCTCATCAAAGAACCAGTTCTTAGATTTGGGTTTATTGATTTTTTATACTGTTGTGTTTTTTTAAGTCTCTATGTCATTTATTTCCACTCTGATCTTTATTATTCCCTTCCTTCTACTTCCTCTGGGCTTTTCTTGTTCTCTTTCTAATTCATTTAGTTGTAGGGTTAGATAATTTATTAATTCTTTTCTCTTTTGATATAAATTTAATATTTATAAGTTATATTTGGTTTTTTTTAGAAAGTAAAGTTCAATTAAGCATGTTTTATTTACTAGCATCTTTACTGAAAGAAAAACATGCAGTATTTTACCTTTATAAACACCTTGCAAATTACCATTAGTGTTGAAAACTGGACTTGGAATCTATTTTAACTTTGTACCCTTGAGTCTCAACTGCATTAGAAAACTTGCATTTGCATTGCATGCTCTGCAAATACCATTTGCCTTCATATTATTTTTTTCTGTTTCTCAGGGTTAGTGGCTTAGGGTCAGTTTCAGTTAAAGAAAAAATAAAATTCACTGCCTATTCTTGACATATTATAACCTCCTTCCTTTTTTCAGTTTGAAGGCAATAATTTATTTTCCTAACATTGGATGCATGTAACCACCTTTATTTTATGTAAAATCATAAAATCTTTCGAGTTCAAGGCATAACAATAACTACTTACAATTCCAGATGAGCACCAAAGTTCATAATTTTAGACATTTAGTGAGTTTCAATCTAACATGAGAGATTGTTTTTTTATTTGGCTCACTTATCAGCAGCACCTTATGTTTAAATCATACTTGCATCTATAATCAGGAAAATAAAAGTAATGCACTTCAGGCTTTGATTCCTAAAAGTTGTCTGAACATAATAAAAAATCAAGTTATATGTAGGTAATTGAAATGTATTCATCTCAAATGGCTTTGTATGTGTTGGCATGCTTTCCAATCCATTGTTTGACTAGAAGCAACAAAATGATAACAAATGTTAACATTGAAAATGAGCTCCTCTGTAATCTGCCAGTATCGGATCAATAACACTCCATCAGATAATGGAGCAGGTCAACACTCTTGAATTTTCCAAACTGTGTGAAACTGTACAAAAAAATTAAAATTAAAATAAATAACAGAAAGCATATACTAGGGACAATATGCAGAAAAAAAATTTAATTGTACTTTGCTGGTTAGCCTGAAACATTAACTCAAATGAGATTATTTATTTCTTGCTAGTATCTTATAAAGGTTTATACATGTATATATATAGATAGAAAGACATTGAGTATAAAGGTTTGTTTATAAAACATTCATAACAGCTAATATCTCATCTTAGAATGACTACAGAAATTATTTCAATGAACTTATTTGTATATATTATATTTTAATTATAAGGATACTATCATCAAAATATGTCACAATTATATAATTACAATTATATGAAAAATAAGTTACTGTATTCTTATGTTATTTCTCACATGCAGGAAAGGTTCATTTTCTAAATAAATTTGACAAGAACATAGACACAAATAATTATTTGGAAATTAATGTACCCACAAGGTCATATCAGATTGAATATTGAGATATTCTTAAGATTTAGTCACAATGCCAAGTACTTCATATATATTAAAGCAAATTATAAGTACTGCATGGTTCTGAAAATACATATTAAAAGTTTATTTTATATACAAGAAAAATATTTTCAAAACATTAAATTCATTAATTTTTATTGTTCACAGTATTTTGAACTTGTAAATATCAAAATCTAGTTTCTGACAGCATATCAAAATTTTTCCATTTGAATTCAACAACTTATTCCTTTTATAAATAATTTGAATCTTTCAATTATAGTTGAAATTCAATATTAGATTAGTTTCAGGTATACAACCATTATTAGCTATTTATATGACTTACTAAGTGATCCATCCCCCTGATAAGTCTAGTACTCACTTGACATCATAACATAGTTATTACAATATTATTGAATATATAATCTATACTATAATTTATGTCACCATGACTATTTTGTAACTACCGATTTATACTTTTTAACCCCTTACCCTTTTTCACCAGTCCCCCAAGTCCCCTCTCATCTGGAAACCATCAAAATGTTGTTTGTATCTATCAGTTTGCTTCTGTTTTTTTTTTTGTTGTTGTTGTTTGTTTGTTTTACTTTTTTAGATTCCACATAAAAGTGAAATCATACGGCATTTGTCTTTCTCTGTCTGACTTATTTCACTAGCAAAATACCCTCTAGGTCCATCCATGTTGTTGTGGATGGAAAGATTTCATTCCTTTTTATGGCTGAGTCATATTCCATTGTATCTATGCACCATTTCTTTCTTATCTGTTTATCTATTGATGGACAGTTAGGTTGCATCCATATCTTGGCTGTTGTAAATAATGCCACAATGAACATATGGATGCATATATCTTTTTGAATTAGTATTTTGGGTTTCTTTGAATAAATATCCAGAAGTGGAATTCTTGGTTCTAGCTTTTGCTTAAATTCCATTTTGTCTGGTATAAGTATTGCTACCCCAGCTTTTTTCTTTTCATGAAATATATATTTCTATCATTTTACTTTAAGTTTCTGTGTGTCTTTTAAGCTGAAGTGAATCTCTTGAAGGCAACATATGCAAAGGTCTTGTTTTCTTATCAATTCAGCTACCCTATGCTTTTTGATTAGAGCATTTAATTCATTTACATTTAAAGTAACTTGATAGATATGTAGTTATCAACTTTTTATTATTCATATTTTTTTTATCTTTTCTCTTGCTGCTTCTAAGATTTTCTCTTTGTCTTTAACATTTGGCATTTTAATTATGGTGTGTCTTGGTGTGGGCCTCTTTGGTTCCAACTTGTTTGCTGCTCTGCTGGTTCCTCACTTCCATCCCTCCTACTAGAATTGACATGGCTTATCCTGTAAATCTTCATTATAAAACTTCTATTCATCTAGATTTCAGGCATTTCTCAATGTTGGTTGTTCTATAGTTTAGTTGTGATTTTGAAGTGGAGGGAGCTGTTACAGCAGTATATTTCCAATAGTCTTAGGGCATATTTTTTTTTGTTGTTGTTGTCATTAAACTGTGGACTTACTGATTTTTTCCATTTGTGCTGTAGTGAAAACTATATGCTGCACAATTGCTCTGCATTAAATTTACTCAAATTTTTCAAATTTTACAAATATGTATCTCATTTGTGAGGTGCATAATTCACAGACAATGTCATTAACGTACTTATATTTTTGCATCTGAATCTCTTCTAATAAAGGTCTTCAACATAAATTATGTTTAGAAAATAAGCAGAGTCTGAGTACATTAACTCAACCCTACCAACCAATTCATACGACACACTTTTGGATTTGGTTCCTTACAATGCCATCTCTTAGCGTTTAATATAGATAAGGCGATGTTGATGGGCTAAAATATTTGACATCTCACCAAAGTTATAGTGAATTTTTCCAATAATAAATGGAGGTGGGAAGGTATTCTTCAACCTTGCACAAATGACTTTGCTCCTATTTAAAATATACATACTTGGCAGTGTATAGTAAAACCATCTATAATTCATTTTATGTGCCTGAACAATGAGTGGAAATAGAACACTGAAGCTGCCTCTGTATGCAGGGTGATGCAATTTCTATACTTTGTCTTTTAAGGTAGGAAATTTGCATTTATGAACTGGGAAGCTCTTAACATGTTCTCCAAGTTCCCAATGCTTTGCCCTTCTTCTGGCATATTGATAAATTACTTAAGTTCTCTATGAAGAACCTAGCCCTGTGCCTTGCTCATGGTAGATAATAAGTAAATGCTAGTTCTCCTTCCTTTTGGAAAGTTACAAGACTTTCTATCTCCTCAGTCATTAGTTTTTCAAAGATTTTCATTGTTCTCATTAACATCACTGAAAAAGAACTACTGACATCCACAGATCATTTATTATTTTTATTTTTCAACAAGCTTTTATTGAATGTCCTCAATTCATTGATTGTTCTCAGCCATGGAGATACAAACAAGCTTCTGGCTGGAATGAAGTTCATAATTATTTAAGAGAGAAAGACATGAGAATGTAAAGATGTAATACAATGTGACTAAATTGTATAATAGAGATATTCATTGATATGAGGACCTACCAGTTAACAGAGGAGGAAGCAAGTAAAATCTGTGTAATTAAAGCAGATTCCTAGAGATTAATTGATATAGCCATTCTTGATTCCTGAAAGATCATCGTAAGGGTTTTTTAAGGTTGTTAAATATTAGTAAATCTATAAAAGGTGGTAATTACTGTGGGAAAAATAAATATCTACATGTCTATCCACCAGTTATAATCTCTAGTATGTTCTAGGTACCATGCTAAGGAATACTATATAATAAAAGCCTAGGTGGCATCATGTGCGACATCATCACAAGATGGCCACCACAAGATGTCTGGCAGGAGAGGACAGTTGTGGGTGATCAGGCTGGCAGGGGAGGGCAGTTGGGGGTGAACAGGCTGGCAGGAGAGGGCAGTTAGGGGAGACCAGACCTGAAGGAGAGGGCAGTTGGGGGCGACCAGTCCCGCTGGGAGGGCAGTTGGGGGTGACCAGGCCTGCAGGGGAGCAGTTAGGCATCGATCAGGCCAGCAGAGGAGTGGTTATGGGGCGATCAGGCTGGCAAGCAGAAGTGATTAGGGGCAATAAGGCAGGCAGGCAGGCATGTGGTTAGAAGCCAGCAGTCCCGGATTTTTAGAGGGATGTCCGACTACCGGTTATTTATTAGAATAAATAGCCCAGTTAGATTAAATTGTTTGTATCACTACCAATTCCTCTGCAATACAGTGGATGGGCCATGCTTGATGTCCTGAAGCTCAGAAATTAACACTGATTTTGAAGTGTTTGGTTTGATTTCTCTATATTCACAATCACTAGTGGGCTGATCAAGGCTACACATTTGAATTTATTTACCTTGTTAAGATTGGGCCTAAACTGGCAGTCAGACATCCCCCAAGGGGTCCCAGATTGGAGAGGGACACCTCCCTCCCATGCACGAATTTTGTGCACTGGTCCTCTAGTGTAATTATAATTAAAAGCCTGCAAACAAAAAATCCCTTCAGAATATGAATACTTAAATTTAAAAAATATCTATATGTTCCCTAAGAAATTAGGAAAATAGACTTAAATAGTACAAAATACTTGCTTACAGTCATACAGATAGTTAAGTATTTGAGCCTCCATCTCGATTTTTTTTATTAGACTCCCAACATGTATTCTTAACTTCTACATTATATTGCCCTCTCTTAGGTCCACATTTCCATGTCCAACAACTAGAATTATTTTTTACTGTGAAGTTTGTTTTAAAAACTGTTTTTAAATGAAAAACATATATTCACACAAAGAAGGCATGATTCAATTTTATCAACCCCCTATTCAAATTCACATTACTTTTTCAAATAAAATACACCAAATTGACAACCTTTTCACATAGAAGCTTTGTATTCAAATAGTTCCCATAATTAAGCTGTTATATGGATTTATCACTTCTCAATTAGGTAAAGTTAATAGATTATTTTCTACTGTTTTAGAGAATTTAGACTACACTCTGTAGTCATGGATTGATTAGCTAATCCATGTTAGGATAGCAGAGTGTAGACTTTGCAGCTGTGGAGGACTGTCACAATATTCCTTTTTAAAAATGGAATAATTTGAATATGGAGATAGAAAGGAATGTATACATAAACAACTATAAGCACTTTTAAGTAGGGAACATGTAATTACTTTTCTCTCCCATAATCAAATTCATGAGATCGCACAAAAATAAACTAGGTCTTTATGTGTTTGAAGCACTCCAACACATAATACTGTTTTCTTGCCTTGGATAATTGTTGGATATAAATCCCAGGATATTGGTTTTCAAGTGCCTTAGAAATATAGAAATATAGAAGGGTGTCAAATGCTTATAAATAACCCAGTTAGATTAAATTGTTTGTATCACTACCAATTCCTCTGCAATACAGTGGATGGGCCATGCTTAATGTCCTGAAGCTCAGAAATTAACACTGATTTTGAAGTGTTTGGTTTGATTTCTCTATATTCACAATCACTAGTGGGCTGATCAAGGCTACACATTTGAATTTATTTACCTTGCTAAGAAATTTAAAAGAAACTCAATAAAATTATTTGAAGAAAAATTATTGGATTATTTCTATTGCATGCTCCTTTGTAACCAATCTGAAACATTTTTAAAGACAAAAAACTGGCTAAATCTACCAATATTTCTAATCAGAGTGAATGTTGTATTTTATTAGAATCTGGGTGAAGACTCAGTTTACTAAATTTGGCTTGACACTAAACATCTTTATTTGAAACTTAAGTAGCTGTCTCAGTATGAATGTATAATAAATAGAGTTCAGGCAAGGTCCATTTTCAAGTTGGTTTTTCATCAAAGACATTTGGAAGAGCAGTTTAAAATTGAATTTATTTTGGAAATTCTATCTGCCTTGTTGAGTATTAGGTAGAACAGATTATTGCATAAATCAGTTGAACACTGATGATATAAACTCATATGGTTCTATAACTTTAGAAACTAACCAAAATCACTTGGAAATTCAGAGTTACTTGAAGAGTAGGTTTGCACTTTAACTCTTCAGTAGGACAGGTGAGATGACAGTCAAGGATGAGAAAAAAGAACAAAAATTCTTAAACATGTAGTAAAACAATTTTATTTCAAATTACTCATATTAAATACTAGAGGCCCAGTGCATGAAATTCATGCACTTGGTGGGGGGTCCCTCAGTCAAGCCTGCACCTTCTCACAGTCTGGGAGCCCTTGGGGAATGTCTGATTGATAGCTTAGGCCTGCATGGGGAGCGGGCCTAAGCTGGCACTCGGACATCCTTAGCAATGCCGCGGAGGCAGGATTGGCTCCCACCACTGCCGCTGTGCTCGTCAGCCGTGAGCCTGGCTTCTGGGTGAGCGTGCTCCCCATGTGGGAGTGCACTGACCACCAGGGGGCAGCTCCTTTGTTGAGCGTCTGCCCCCTGGTGGTCAGTGCACATAATAGCTACCGGTCGGTCAATTTGCATATTAGCTTTTTATTGTATAGGATGAGAATAAGGGAACATACATAAAATGTTTTTATCTAAGGTTACATCTCTAGGTATAATTTTTCTTTAGAGAAAAATATTCACATTAAATATGATTTTAATGCTATCAAACTAGTTTTGAATTATCTGATGGCTCTTGTTATTTATAGTTTAAAATCTACAATTCATGCCTTTGGCAATTACTTTTTTTTAAATATATTTTATTGATTTTTTACAGAGAAGAAGGGAGAGAGATAGAGAGTTAGAAACATGGATGAGAGAGAAACATCGATCAGCTGCCTCCTGCACACCCCCCACTGAGGATGTGCCCGCAACCCAGGTACATGCCCTTGACCGGAATCGAACCTGGGACCCTTCAGTCCGCAGGCCGACGCTCTATCCACTGAGCCAAACAGGGTTCGGCATGGCAATTACTTTTTAAAAATGTTTTTAATGGAGAAGACTGGAAAAATAATGCTACTAAATTTGATTCCTAACTCAATAGCATTCAGTATTATTTTTTGGACATTTAATTAGATATTATATTAAAACTACATTGGATTTTATGTTGATTATGGGCAGTGTGAATACTGTACAATTGAGTGTTTAAGAACTTAGCTTCATGAGAAAACTTCTCTTTGTGTATTCTACTTCTACATCAAATTGGAATTTCCTTGAAGGCTGAGTACGACTTTATTTTTTTGCCTCTAACCAACTAGTTCTTTAGCTCCTCAAGTTTTAACATGATATTCTGTATATAATATATACTCAATTATAAAAAATTCTAACGTAACAGAATTTGAAGCTAATGAATGATCATGTCTGGGAATTATGTCCATCTGGCCCTTTCTTCATGTCCTTAGGAGCAAATTAAAGGTATTATTTAATTAATGATGAGGGAGCAAGAAGCTAGAAAGTACTGTTAATTCTGTTTTGTAAACCAATCCTATATAATAAAGAGGTGATATGCAAATTGACCATCATGCCAACACACAAGATGGCTGGCCCCGTGTAGACACAAGATGGCTGCCACAAGATGGTCGGAAGGGAAGGGCAGTTGTGGGTGACCAGGCCAGCAGGGGAGAGAAGTTGGGGGAGACCAGGCCTGCAAGGCAGGATAGTTGGGGGTGACCGGGCCAGCAGGGGAGGGCAGTTAGGGGTGACCATGCTGGTAAGGAAGGGCAGTTGGGAGTGACCAGGCCTGCAGGGGAGGACAGTTAGGGGAGACCAGGCCCATAGGGAAAGGCAGTTAGCAGCAATCGGGTCAGCAGGGGAGCAGTTAGACATCAATCAGACTGACAAGGGAGTGGTTAGGGGGTGATCAGGCTGGCAGGCAGAAGTGGTTAGAAGCAATCAGGCAGGCAGGCAAGTGGTTAGGAGCCAGCAGTCCTGGATTGTGAGAGGGATGTCTGACTGCCCGTTTAGGCCCAATCCCGAGCAGTCGGACATCCCTCGAGGGGTCCCAGATAGGAGAGCGTGCAGACTGGACTGACAGATACACCCCCCATGCACGAATTTTGTGCACCAGGTCTCTAGTGAACAATATGACTATTATTCATCAAGGGGATATAGCAGTCTAGGCAGATAGAAAAATCATTATCTATATCTTCTTTCTCAGTCTCAGTTCTTCCTTGTAATAAGCTGCTGTTCTCTTCCAATTTATAAGGAGAGATGATGAATATGTCAAAGAAATTTATATGGAGTGCTAAATACTTGTAAAATTAAAATCTTATTACTTACATTTTCCACAACTGTACTATAGGATTGTATTATAGAAATGCTATTAATCATAATAACTTCCATAGATTATATAAATACATCACTAAGGCAAAGAAAGCAAATGACATTTGATAAGTAAATAAAATGGATTTATTTGTCAAGAACATTTTTATTGTAAATTATTCTTGTAGTCTTTCTCAACATCAAAGTTTACAGAATAAACTCAATTTTAAATAAGAAATAAAGGATCAAAGGCAGAAGTAATAACTGCAAAGGATATTGAATTAATAATGTTAATTGGAAAGAAAAAATAGAATAATGGGTGTAAATCTTGGAAGACAATGCAAGAACCTAACTGAATGCTATCTACTATCTCTTCAGGAAGCAGAAAAGGACAAATATTCCCACATATTGTTCCAAGTTCATATGATAAAGAGGTGGAAATGCTTGTTCTTCATCATTTCTTTTTGTTGTTCTTGTTATTCTTTTGTCAGAAGGATCATTTGATTTTTCCATATGCCTCTGTATTTTTAGTAGTTCTGTTCCTCTTGGTTTAGTTTATTGATCTCTTTAAAGGACAAGGTGTTTATAAATCTTATTAACCAAACAGTAAAAAATATGAAAATACAATAATGGAGGTTTATTGGGGGCAAAGCTAAAACAGATACAAATAAACAAAGGTCTGTTCAGTTGCTACACAATTTCCTTGTTTTATGTAACTATTTGCTGTTCATTAACCTGACTGAATTTAACTATAGCTATTATAACATACAAAGCACATAAAGATAACAAAAATATCTTTGGCTTGAATCCAGGGAAACTGGTTGTTCAGTCCTTTTACATAGAAATTCTTACTGGCTAGTAATAAATTTTGACAGATCACAATGAGAAAATAAGAGAAAAACTAACTTAGGGTATGAATCTTTCTTCCCTTTCTCTCATTGCCCCCAACTATACAATACAAATATCCTCAACATACCCTATATAATAAAGAGCTAATATGCTAATTAGACTTAACAGCAGAACAACTGTCTGGAAAACCTTCCAGATGAAGCAAGGGCTGCGAGGGCTGAGCCCCTTGCTTGAATTTCATGCATCAGGCCTCCAGTAGTACTAGAATATTAGAACATGCCTTAAAAATGTTTAAAAAAATGTTTCAATGAATATTTTCAATAAATTTTATTAAATCCAGAATGCTGTTAATTTATGATTTTTAATTTATATTATTTTCAATAACTGTGATAATCGCAGAAGAAATTTCAAACAAAATAGATTTGCTTTATAAAATAAGCTCATGTTCTTAATAGTTATTTATCTTCTTTCTCACATTATAGAAATTCAACAAGTTATTTCTGTCATCTGAATCTGTCCTTTGGAGTTACTCCGCAACTCACTAAAATGAAGTCATTCATTATTTTCCAGGATAAATGAACACACTTGATATGGTATTGGTAGCTAATTAGAAACTCCTTAGTATGTATTAAAATAGTGTCAAAGGGTTAGTATCTTTATTTTTTCTGATAAAATGGATAATTTTAATGTATGAATAATTAATGTTTCAAAATAAACCTAAAATATAAAATCTAAGGAGACAATACATAGATATCTATCTTAAAATAAAATGTTGTTTTGAATATCTAATTGAAAATTTTGGGTTTTTTTCTTTAATTGAATCAACATATATTAATGGGATTCTTGCCTATAGTAAAAACTACCAATGCTATATTAGCAATGAATCTATTAACAAATATGATGGATTCAAGATTTAGTTCTTATAACTTCCATGACATTTTGAAGTAGACCATTTTTGTTGTGGGAGAATGAAGGAAGAAAAGGAAAGGTCATGAAATGTTTATCAGTCAGTCATATTGTCCTGTAAAATAGAAATGTCTGTTTAATGTCGGTGAGCAATTCATATGGGGACTCATGGGTTATTTGCTGGAGCAAAGCATCTTTACCTCATTTTACTAATTGAAGCTTATCTTCCCTTAAACTTTGCAATTATAGAATACTCAGTCACTTACTAGATGGATCCTCTGTGCAAGATAAGTTATTTCTGCTTTCCAAGCCTGCTCTGATAAATACCAATAAAATTCAACAGAGCTAAGAACCAAGAGCCTTATCTAACCATCTTTTTAGAAAGTAAAGCTTTGTATTAAAATATTTACCAGTGACACATGAAATTATATGTTTAAGTGAAAACATAGGCATATATAGTAGACTATAGTCAACATTTAACAATGGTTGTATATCTTTACTTCTTACAAAAGAATTATATATTCAAAAATTCTATTAGGTCTGTTTACTTGATGTTTAATAATTCATTCTAGTCAAGCAGCCTATCTTATTTAGTTATTATATGAATAGAAAATGCTTAAATTCATTACTATGTCATAGTTTTGAACATGCATCTTTCTACAGGTATTTAAACCTTAAAAAAAAGACAATATATTTTTCTGATACAAAATGTTTTATGTAGCATGAATTAAGATATGATAATTTGCCCTAGCTGGTTTGGCTCAGTGGATAGAGCGTCGGCCTGGTAGACTGAAAAGTCCTGAGTTCAATTCTGGTCAAGCACATATGACTGGGTTGTGGGCTTGATCTCCAGTAGGGGAGTGCAGGAGGCAATCAATGATTTTCTCTCATCATTGTTGATTCTAGATTGCCTCTCCCTCTCCTTTCCTCTCTGAAATCAATAATATATATATATATATGTATATATATATTTTTAATATATTTTATTGACTTTTTACAGAGAGGAAGGGAGAGAGATAGAGAGCCAGAAACATCGATGAGAGAGAAACATCAATCAGCTGCCTCCTGCACATCTCCCACTGGGGATGTGCCCGCAACCCAGGTACATGCCCTTGACCGGAATCGAACCTGGGACCTTTCAGTCCGCAAGCCGACGCTCTATCCACTGAGCCAAACAGGTTTCGGCAAAAAATATATATATTTTTTTAAAAAAATATGATAATTTTCTAAACTGATTTGTTCTAATCTTATGTTAATTAGGAATCAGAATGACTAGGTTTTATGAAATCACTTTCAACTCATTCACTTGAATTATCTACTTATATATGTCTATTTTGTACCAAAATAATATTTTTATCTTTAGGTATGCTAAAAATTATCTTTTACTTTCTTAGTTATATATTGAACTAGTAGCCCGGTGCACAAAATTCATGCACATTAAAAGGGAATTGATTTCCCTAACCAGTTTGGCTCAGTGGATAGAGCATCAGCCTGCGGACTCAAGGGTCCCAGGTTCAATTCCGGTCAAGGGCATGTACCTTGTTTGTGGGCACATCCCCAGTGGGGAGTGTGCAGGAGGCAGTTGATTGATGTTTCTCTCTCATCCATGTTTCTAACTCTCTATCACTCTCCCTTCCTCTCTGTAAAAAAAATCAATAAAATATATTTTTTTAAAAGGGGAATTAATTAGTGGAGATATTTTAATATTGCTATTTGCCCTTTCTCTATAAAGAAGTGTGAGAGATTAAAGGAAATTAGTAAAATATATATGAAAATAATATATAAATTTATTAATAAATAAACAGTAACAAAAGGATATAACAACAACAGAGGCATGATATAAAAACGACAAAAACATGATATGAAAACAACAAAAACATGATATAAAAACAACAGTGATGCAAACAATGACTGATAAAGTGATTAAACTTATTTTAATATCTCCCTGTACACCACATTAAGAGTGAGAACACTTTCAGTGTGCTTGACTAATTTCCCTTGTGATGAAGTATTTAGAATTTTAACTGTAATGTCACATGCTCTTCAAACTCGAGAGAAAGCAACATATAACTGACCATGTGCAAAAACGGGTTCAGATAGGAATATGCCTACTCTGTCTAGAGTTTGTCCTTGTGATTTATTAATAGTCATTGCAAATGCTGGCATCATGGGAAACTGTCGTTGAATCAATTTAAATGGGAGGCCAGTGTCAGATGGGGACAAATTAATTCTTGGAATCAGAACAACCTCTCCCTCTGCAGATCCTGTTAATACTTCAGCTTCAACAATGTTAGGTCATAATCTTTTGATAATAAATCTGGTACCATTACAAAGACCCCATTTACTATTAAGATTTCTCAATAGCATGATGATTGAACCCACTTTTGATTTTAATTTATGACATCGCATCCCCGAAGGAGTAATACTATTAAGAAATTCGATGGGGAAATTTTTCTTTTCAGCATCATCTGTGGAATCAATGGAATCATCACTCAAATATGTGCGAAAATCGCCATCAAGTATGTCCAAAATTTCTTCATTTAATTTTTGAACATGCTCATTTTTTAGACAAAGAATTGCACGTTTAGATATAATTTTAATATTACCTATAGATATAATATTTACAAAGGTAGCTTCAATAATAGATCCATTACAAATCATTTCATGGGGATTTCAATAATATCCATTCCTAAATGAAAACTGCTATCAAGTTTGCCATCTCCAAGTTTTACTAACCATCCACTATAAGCAGAATCCTCTGATCTCATATTTGTTGTAAGAGACAACTTTCTGAAACATTCCCAAACATTGCAGTACTTTAAACTTGTTTGTACTATGGCCGATCCCATAGCATGTGGTACAATACTGAGACATTGTCGAAAATCGCCTCCAATAAGGAAAACTTTCCCACCAAATACAACATTCAGACTCATAATTTCTCTTAGTAATCTGTCCATGGAGTTTATAGCATGACTGGATGCCATGGTTCATTCATCAATAATGAGAAGTTGGGGCCTTTTAATAGTTTTAGCAACTTCACTGTTTATATCAAGTCTAGAAATTGGAGTTTCATTTAATGGAATGGGTAATTTATATTGGGAATGAAAGGTGCTTCCACTGAGCAATTTTGTAGCAATTTCTGTAGATGCTGTGGGTAAAATAGTACCACCACGACCTCTAATGTAATGTATTAAAACTTTATACATATATGTAGGTGAATAGGATTCCTAGCTGGCAGGCTCCTGACAGCAAGCTGGCCACCTGTCGATTCTGTGAGGAATGGGGCTCCCTCCTCCCTCCTGTCAGGGTCTGGGGTGCAGGAGAATGGGGTTCCTGGCTGGCAGGCCACTGACAGCAAGCTATACAACAGCAGATTCTGTGAGGGATGGGGCTGCCTCCTCCCTACTGTCAGGGTCTGGTTTGAAGGCCATCCACGCCCCCTGTTGGGACAGACCCAGAGTTCTACCACGCTATGGCCTCTGCCTCAGCAACCCAGGACTGAATGTTGCTGGGTGCTCCTGGTGCTCCCAGGGTGGGTTCTTCCCTAAGGCCTCACAGGAAACAGCTTGGGGAGGGCACAGCCCTTGGCAAGGCAACCCAGGTCTCAGTACTTCCACGTTCCACTCGAAGGGTGAGTTCCTGCCTGAAACCTCGCCTTCCAGGAAACAGCTGGGGAGGGGGGGGTACAGCCATTTCCAAGACGACCCCTGCAGGACTGACTTACTTCCGGTTGGTCGCTCTTCTGGCCATGATGTTACACCCAGGATTTTTATATAAATAGATTACCTTGCTTTATAAAATAGGTATTTTAACCATTTGCATATATGGCCATATTTGTGTGTGTGTATGCCTAAGCTCAACAATAAACCCTGTTATGGCTAGTGATATATGTCAAATTAATCAATGATCATATAAACAAGTTATTCATATATAAGTAACCCAGTAGGTAATTTAAGAAATTATAGAGTGTTACCTACAACAATCAAGGCTTAACTACAACAAGACAGTGCACAAAGACCACTAGGGGGTGCACCGAGAAAGCATAAAAAATGCGGAGACAAAGAAACAGGACAGAAATGGAGGAAGGCAAAATGCTGGATATAGAGCTCAAAACCACACTCTTAAGGTCTCCCAAGAACTGTCTAGAACCGCTGATAAATTTAGTAAGGCCCTCGAAAAGACTGGTGAGACCGCCGATAAATATAGTGAGATCCTCAAGAAATCTAATGAGACCCTCGATGTTGTGATAAAGGACCAACTAGAAATTAAGCATACACTGACTGAAATAAAGAATATTATACAGACTCCCAACAGCAAACCAGAGGAGCGCAAGAATCGAGTCAAAGATTTGAAATGCGAAGAAGCAAAAAACACCCTACCGGAAAAGCAAAATGAAAAATGAATCCGAAAATACGAAGATAGTGTAAGGAGCCTCTGGAACAGCTTCAAGCGCACCAACATCCGAATTATAGGGGTGCCAGAAGATGAGAGAGAGCAAGATATTGAAAACCTATTTGAAGAAATAATGACAGAAACTTCCCCTACCTAGTGAAAGAAATAGACTTATAAGTCCAGGAAGCGCATAGAACCCCAAACAAAAGGAATCCAAAGAGGACCACACCAAGACACATCATAATTAAAATGCCAAGAGCAAAAGACAAAGAGAGAATCTTGAAAGCAGCAAGAGAAAGAAACACAGTTACCTACAAGGGAATACCCATACGACTGTCAGCTGATTTCTCAACAGAAACTTTGCAGGCCAAAAGGGAGTGGCAAGAAATATTCAAAGTGATGAATACCAAGAACCTACAACCAAGATTACTTTATCCAGCAAAGCTATCATTCAGAATTGAAGGTCAGATAAAAAGCTTCACAGATAAGGAAAAGCTAAAGGAGTTCATCACCACCAAACCAGTATTATATGAAATGCTGAAAGATATCCTCTAAGAAGAGGAAGAAGAAGAAAAAGGTAAAGATACAAATTATGAACAACAAATATGCATCTATCAACAAGTGAATCTAAGAATTAAGTGAATAAATAATCTGATGAACAGAATGAACCGGTGATTATAATAGAATCAGGGACATAGAAAGGGAATGGACTGACTATTCTTGGGGGGGGAAGGGGTGTGGGGGATGCGGGAAGAGACTGGACAAAAATCTTGCACCTATGGATGAGGACAGTGGGTGGGGAGTGAGGGCAGAGGGTGGGGTGGGAACTGGGAGGAGGGAGTTATGGGGGGGAAAAAGAGGAACAAATATAATAATCTGAACAATAAAGATTTAATTAAAAAAATAAAAAAGAAATTATAGAACATTGGATGTCATTATAAATTCACATGGTTTAACTTAATGAAATGTTTGATGCTAAATATGATATTAATAGTTAATAAAGATGATTATTTTCCTCTTCAGGATGCTTTTACAGCCTTCTAATGTACCAAAATTCTGACAGTTGGAAGCAGAGAATAAAAGTCTGGAAAAAATAAAGAACATTTGAAATCATAATCTAAATTCTGAGAGGCCTCCACATAGAAATGGATTTTCTAAGTACAACTATGATATAAGGAAAACAGCTGACACTCAGGAACATTCTAAGCCATTTATACCCAAGTAATGTACTCAGGTTTATGACATCAGATTTGTGTCATAATATATTTTCCATTGCTTGCAGCTGGAGGTCTTAAATGCCTAGATTTGCATGAGGTCAAAACTATATCCTCCTTTATGACTAAATAGATCCTTCTTTTCTTTTATAGTCTGTTTTTATATATTCTCATATAAGAAAATTTAACAATTTGTGCTCATTATCTATCTAGCAGTATGAAAGTAGATTCCACAGAAATAGTTGAATCTATAATTAATCTGTAAATTAAATATCATCTATATTTTCTTATTTCCTTCAAGTGGCATCATCTTGGTGCTCAATGCCATCCCTGAAGACAAACATATTAGGTTGTGGCCATTGGGATTACATGAAACAAGGAGAGATTATACATGGGAACCAGAGAAATATTTTAAAGGAAAACAATGGTTAAGCCTCATTTTTACCTGGGATTCATGGGCTTTCTTGTTAGGGTAATTTATAGTTTCCACTCTCCCCACTAAACTCTGACATTTATCTGACTTTTACCTGAATTCCTCAAGCTCAAGCAAAGAGGTTGTTTAAGTGAATGAAGCCATCTTGTCATCTCACTTCCTACATCCTCTGATGGTGAAGCTGTGGGATACCAGAAACCAGTGATTCAGCCCCTGGGTTATTCACAAAATCAAAAATAAATTAAAACAAAGTACAAAAATAAATATTAAACATTTTAAGCCAAGGGCTCTGCTAAGTTAGTAAGTAGCAGAAATAGAATTCTAATTCTTGTCTATTTGGCTCCACCACTCATCTATGAGATGTTTTAACTCAGGAAAATCAAAATCAACACATGATAATGACAAAGTATAGGACACTACTCACAGTCAGCACCATTGGCTTTTTGATAATCAAAATTTTCTGCAGATTTGTTCTCCTAAAATGAAGCATTTATTTTAAAAAGATCTTTAAGCACCCAACATATATGACAGGTGGGATTAGTGGATAATTGCAACTTAGTGCATGTGGTTGTAGCTGGTAGAGATAATAAGATCTCAACACAGTAATTTTTGCTTAGGCCTTTGTGAAATGGATGTTAATGCATATATTTAGATGGTTATAAAGCTATTGTGTGCTTATATGCTAATCCTTAGATGAAGCATATAGCCTTAATAATGATAATTTCTTATTTGTAAATTTAAATTTTAAAAATGATGAAAAAAGAACTAATTCTTTCTTTTAAACATTTCTAACAATTCATGCTTAACTTTTTGTAAAATAATGGCCAATCTAAGGCAAATTTTTTAAATTATTCTAAATAGTCAAAAGAAAATTTGCTTTCCTGCTTGAAGTTTGTTTATTTATCTAAAAGTAAATATATTTTGGCATATATTTACATAAGAATTATCTCAGTAAACCCAGTTGTGCCTATTTACTCATTTCTCAATAAAGCTACAAAAGCTATCTTTTAAAAACCAAAGTCACATCACATTCATCTTCTCACAAACCATCGATTGCTTCCCATTCCTCTCAAAGGAAGTTGAAACACTTGATCAGGACCTACAAAGCCCTCTACAACTTGCCCCCTCTTCTTTCCACTCTGTCTCTGACTTTTTTCCTAGTATTCTCCCCTGATCTTATTCAGGTTCAGTTACCCAGACCTGCTTGTTATTTTTTGAACATGCACACTACAATTTCAGGGCCTTTGTTAAATATATTCTCTATCCCAGAATACTTTGCCCCCAGATCCATGCATGGCTATACTTATGATAGTTAGAATAATGCATGTCCAAAAGCACTCAAGTCCTAATCCTTGGAGCCAGTAAATATATTATTTTACATGGCAAAATGGATTCTGCACACGTGATTAAGGCAATGAGCTTTCAGACTGGGAGATTATGGTAGATTAGCTGGGTAAATCCACATTTCTAAAAGCAGAGAATCTTTACTAGGTGCAGTCAGGAGGGGATTCTCTCTTGAGCTTTCAGAAAGGACCATAGCCCTACAGATACTTTGATTTCAGCACAGTGAAACCCATGTCAGAATTATGACCTATAGAGCTGTAATGTACTAAGTATGTTTTGTTTTAAGCCACCATGTTTGTGGTCATGTTTTACAGCAGCCGTGGAAACTAAAATACTACCCTTAGCTCTTTCAGGTCTTTACTAAAGATGTCAAATTTTCAGTATAATTTTCTGCTTTATTATTTCATAGTGTTTGCACTATCTATTGTATTTCTATATCTGTATTGGTACAGATGTGGATATTAATATATGTATCCATATTTATTTTTGTCTCCCTCCACTAGACTATTTGTTTTATTAAACTCAAATGTTTTTATTTTGTTTTGTTCATAATTGATATATCATCACTGTATAAAGCAGTTTTTGACATAGAGAAAATGTTGAATAAACATTTGTTGACTATATGTCAATAACTTTTTATGGTTGTTAGTTAATGATTAAGTTAACTATATAAGAAAATTTAAGAATTGACTAAAAATAGATTGTAAAGTTATTGAAACCTCACCCTATCCTGCCTGACATGTATAATTTATGTGCTTATATAATGATTTTGTTAATGTCCATAAAAATTTGCTAGCTCTTTCCTTCAGAAAATATTCTACTGAATATAAATTCCTGTATATTTACATTTCTAACATGAGCATAAATGAAGCAGAATAGCTTATCAGTATGTGTACAAAAATTGTAGACCTGTGACCATTTATTGTGCTGTTACATTTATTTTGTGCTGTTGTGCAGCAAAACATATCTATTCCACCCGTACCATTTTGTCATGAAATATTTGTGCAGTGATAGACATTGAAAATTGACATGTTTCTGTAGGTTTTCCATTTCACTGCTGGCAGCTTTTGAAATTATAGAAACCACTTTGCAATTCAAAGGGTAAGAAAGAATTTGTGAGTTGATTTCAAACTTCTGAGTAACCTCTGTTCAGCATGATGTTTACTTACTGTGATCATAGGACTATTGTTCTTCAATCTTAAGAGACAATAATCCCTAATCAGGTACTTCTGTTTCAAGAACTAAAATTACATCTATTTTACAAGATTCACTTCCTTTGACCCGTCCTTTCAACTGAATTCTACCCCTGCAAAACAAATTATTTCAAATTTCCTTGCCTTCAAAATAAATTGTCAAAGAACAACTCAAACTAGGCTCAAATAAAGGGCGACCTAATTTAACCTCATGTAAGTTAATGATACTCAGTTGTATTAAAAAATATTTTGTTTCACCTAAATTTATGAAATGCACTTAATAGTAAGTTTTCTTCCATTTTTCTATCTCTCTTTAAAATTCAAATTGAGTAATTTTCTAAGATTTATAACTATGCTATGCACAATTTCATCTTAAGTGCTATCAATGCTATTTATAGTGTAATACTAATTATATTACTTTTATATTCGAATAGCATAAACTGGGTTTGGGCCAGAGTTTGTAACAGAGTGATCAAACACTGCACACTCATTTACTGCAAATATCGTGATTCACAGTTATATGAGGAGAAATGCATGCTTCTTCTGCACTGTGGTTCCCTCTTCACCCGGGCAACTCTGACTGAAGCGGAGCTTCCACAGTGTTGGGTACAGGAGACATTCATTAACTGATTTACTGACACATCAACTATTGACTTACTGAAAGAATGATACAATTCCTTAAGATAATTTAGATGTTGCCTATAAAGCATCACATAAATTATGAAGATGAGCTGTGGAGTGTTTATATGGAAACTTCTGTTATTTTAAAACAGTGAGAAAATTGGGGGGAGTAACTCAATCCAGCTACATTACCACACCTTCAATTGGAGAGAAAGTTATTTCCAGTTGCCCTATAATGGACAGAGCAATTTTATTATCATCAAGATGTTCTACTTTATACAATAAACAATAGAAATTTTGATCATCCACAGGACTCATATGCATGCATATGAGCATAACTAATGGACACAGATAATAGGGGGTGAGGGCATGTGCTGGGGGGTGGGGGAAGTTGGGGAGAGGTCAATGGGGGAAAAAGGAGACTTAGGTAATACTTTGAACAATAAAGAGTTTTAAAAAAGAAATAAATTTTGAAGGTGCAGTATGTTATTTTCATACTAGGGCTTGTGCCTAGAGTTAACTTATTCCTATAAATGCCATGGAATTTTGGAGAGGAAATGGACATTATAAAGTAACTAGAGGCCTGATGCGTGAAGATTCATGCAAGAATAGGCCCTCCTTCCCCTGGCTGCTGGCACCGGCTTCCCTCCAGCACCAGGGACCTGGGCCTGTGCTCTGGCCTCTGCCTTCTGCCTTTGCTATGGGCCAGTGCCGCCTCCCGCCTTCGCTCCAGGCCTGAGCCGCCTCCCGCCCACTCTGGCCTGCTTCACGGCCGCCACCCAAAGGCTGGCCCTTGGTGGCCAGCCAGTGCTTGTGGGAGGCTTGGCTGGCCCAGAGATGAAGAAAGCCAAGCGTCCTGCCTGAAGGAAACCAAGCATCCTGCCTGCTCCAGCTGGCTCTGTGGCTCTGGCCAGCGCTGCCATCTTTGTGGCTATGGGTGCTGCCATCTTTGCCTCGGAGTGACAGTTAATTTGCATATTACCCTTTCATTAGTATAGATTGTACAGTGATCCAACCCTTTCATTTGACAGATGAGAAAACTGATACTGAGTTTTTATCATCCCAATTTACATGAACTAGAACTGAAACTGGAATGTGGGTATCTCAATCTAGACTAGAGCATGTTCTACTTCATTAAATTCCCTTTGTCATTATGAACTATATCCTGCAAATTTTAATAGAAATAAAGAATTCAGTGTAGGATTTTTTAATCACTAAGACAAGTGTTGTTGTTGGCATACATAGTCAAAGAGGAAATAAAATGTTTGAAATTAACTGAATTCATGATAAAGGCACCAAGAAAAATCATCCAATATTAGTAAGGTACTCAGTGGGGGAAAAAAGGAATTCAGCTTGCTAATTTTGAAAGCCTTAATAAAGATGAGGTCTGAAAATAACAAAAAATGGTCCTCTTACATGATTTATAGACTAGCACTGAAATTTAATCTGAAAGAGAAACAGCAAGATACTGTGAACAATAGCAGTGACATTGAAATAAATAGTCCCTATTTATGCTAGTCTGTAATTAGACTTCAAATTAACTGATATTTTTAATTTATTTCACTTTTTCAAAAGAATTGTTATTCTTGTAATCTTTATCTCCTTTCACATCCAATAAAATCTAGGCTGATTACTTTTCAGAGAAAAAACGATTGTTGATGGAGAATCTCTTCTATTAAAAATAATGCAAAAACAAAACAAACAAAAACCTTCTTTACTATATCTGAAGGCTATGAATAAAAGGTACTGTCAAGTTTTATTACCATGATATTTTATTAAAACATGATGTTGTGAATGGTTTCCTCATTTATTAACTGTACTTAAATTATCAGTGTACATTTCTGAAAATCCTTGCCTTTTTTGCAAATATCATATGATCTAACATAAATATTCCATGTTCTATATTTGGCTCTAGTTTGTTTATGCCTAAGCATTGGCAGCCTACAGATCTACTTAGGCTGCAGAGAGAGGATATAGATTCTTATGCAATGGTTTTTGAACATTTGTCACTGATCACTGCCATCAGAGAAATATACTACCTGATCTTGAGACTGTGCAAATATACTATTTCTGTAGGTTCATATTTCAGCTGACCAAGAAACTTATATACAGAAGGAAAGAATAGTTTTTATCATCTCTTTTGATTAGACCACCAGGATTGTGCTCCTGGTAAATACTTCAACTTTTATTCCCTAGAGGGAACCCTAGGAGATAATTTGGAGAGCAAAGCCGAAGCTGTAACATTTTTTTTCTGTGTCTCTGATGTACTAAGAATTAATTTACATTATTCCCAGACTGGCCTTTCTTTGCCAGCAAAAAAGCTATACTTTATATTGCTTTATAAAAAGAATCCATTAGCAACATTAAAAATTTTCATGTCTCTAAAAATGTGGTATGTAATTATCTAATACTGAATTATTTAAAAAAGAAAAACATATACCAAATTTAGCTCTAATATACCTGGCTATATGCCATATAAATTCCATTAAGTTAACTATTTACCCTAAGCTTATAATTAAGTGATTCACTTTTCAAAATATTTCCCTTATGGTTACAGCATAAATTATAATAGAATCACCTTATAATAATAAAATTAAAAATCCATATACACTACTCCAATACAAGTAAACAGGTAAATGAAGCAAGAATATAGTAGCATAAGTGAAAGTAGAAAACAAGTTTGAATTGAAAGGGTGCCTTTCATCAATGAGGTGCCAAGCCGGCATCACTGACCTATGAACCAGGAGATCACTGTTCGATTCCTGGTCAGGGCACATGCCTGGGTTTGTGGGCTGGATCCCCAATGCGGGGCGTGCAGGAGACAGCTGATCAATGATTCACTCTCATCATTGCTGTTTCTATCTTTCACTCCCTCACCCTTCTTCTCGGAAATCAATAAAAATGTATAAAATAAATGAGGTAATGACATTTGTTTATTGCATTACAATTTAGTGCTGTTTTCATAATCACTGAGTAAGAAAATGAAATTGCTTGAGCTATGTGTGTTTCAACCCTAAAAGAATAAATATTGCCCAAACTATTAGGGATGTGGCAAAGGTATTTTAGAAGGGAATTTCTATGATCTTTGGAGTAATGTCTTAGGTCATGTAATTCCCCTAGTTGTCTACTTAAAGTGAATGTCATTTATATAGCTACCAGAGGCCCAGTGCATGAAATTCATGCAAGAGTAGGCCTTCCTTTTCCTGGCTGCAGGCACAAGCTTTTCGCTGGCTCCTGAGATACGGCTTCCTTCCCACCACTGGCAGGCACCCAGGACCCAGGACCCAGGCTTCACTAGCAGCCCCCGCTTTGTCAGTACGGTGATCTGGAAAGCTGTTTAGAAGAACATCCAGTTTAATTAGCATATTATGCTTTAATTATTATAGACTAGAGACCTGGTGCATGAAATTTGTATAGGGGGGATGGGTGTCCCTCAGCCTGGCCTGCACCCTTTCCAATCTCAGACCCCTTGAAGGATGTCTGACTGTGGGATCTGGCCTAAACTGGCAGTCGGACATCCTTATCACAATCTGGGACCACTGGCTCTTAACCACTCACCTGCCTCCCTGCCTGATCATCCCTAACTACCTCTGCCTGCCAGCCTGATCGCCCCTAACTGTTGCCCTTCCAGCCTGGTTGCCCCTAACTTCCGTCCCCTACAGGCCTGATCACACCCAACTGCCCTCCCCTGCAGGCCTGGTCTCCCTATACTGGCCTCCCCTGCAGGCCTGGTTGCCCCTGCAGGCCTGGTCGCACCCAACTGCCCTCCTCTGCAGACCATCTTTGTGGGGGCCATCTTGTGATGGCCATATTGTGGTGGCCATCTTGTGGTGGACATCTTTTGATGGCATGAGGGCAGCCATCTTGTGGCAGCCATCTTGTGATGGCATAGCACATGATGCCACCTAGGCTTTTATTATATAGGATTGCTGTTTACATAAAGATGGCCACTCCAGATGATTCAGGAATCATAATAGAGATTATCATTTTGTGAGGCAGCAGAAAATGCTTGCCTTTACAGGGAATGTGGCTTTTATGGAAGACTAAAAATGCACTAAGTACCTAGTGCCAAAAATTGGTGATTCAGAATGGAACAAAGTTTCAAAAACACACTTTGATTGTCACTGGAAAATAGTTTTTTGCTAAATAAATCACCAAAACTATCATTTGTTAGATTTCTCTAAAAACCGGAAATGTAAGTCTTTAATTAGAATTGGTATTTTCTTTGCTTCATTCTAAAAATGCAGTTGAATGTGATTATCAAGATTGAAGATAAGGAATAATCTAAAAATAAACAAACATATTGATGTCCTGATATTGTCTTTGCTATTAACCCCCCTCCACACACACACACACACTCAGATACTGAAATTGGGAAAATGAAATAACATAGTGGTTTTGTTACCCTATATTACCTATAATAATCTCATTAACCATATGTATGAGTTTATTTTGTTGTGTAGATTTTCAGTTTTCTGCCTGTTTTTAATACTTAAAATAATTGAAGGTTGTTGAAAGATAATTTTCAGGAATATATTTTAATTTTTTTAACCTGCATATAGTTTTGATCACAGGCAGTGATTGTAAGAATAAAGCAAGAGGTGTAGAAGGATGCGGGAGGGTATTATTTGGGGCAGGTAGAGACTTTAGAATGAACAAGAATTGGTGATATTTTGTATATGGGGCCAAGGTCAAGGGACCGCAAGGGATGTAAAGCAGAAAGTACGAGTAGAAGTCTGGGACAAGGGCAATATGGATTCTATTTTGGTTTATGTTGATTTTGAAAGGATTATGAGCAGCCAGTTGGAGATCTTTGGTATGTAGTTGGAAAACACACACATAGGTCTAAATATTTGAAGAGACATCAGACTAGCTTGAAGACAAATAATTGGAAATCATTGGTTAGCAGTGATAATTGAAGTTGTGGAGGAAAGATTCTAGATCCTCTTAATATACATATGTATTCATATATATACAACAAATAATTTTAAGTGCCACACACAAAATGGTAAAAAGAACATAACATTCATGCTGAAAACACAACAATATTGAAAGTGTATTCATTTAATGTAGAATCTGTATTTTTGGCAGATCCTTTTAGGTCCTAGATTTATATTTTTCTGGGAAAACAAAAAGGGAGAAAAGCAATTGCTATAATACTTCTGGTAGGTTATGTATATATTTGTTACATATGTAGGTTGTTTGCTTCACTGAACTTTGTTATAACACAGATACTTGATTATTTGGATATTTATTTCTCATGCCATAATCACCCAATGTTTATTGTGACTTAAGGAAACTTAGTATTCCTCTTAGCTCTAAAGTTACCAAAAACACAATCTGAAGACCCACAAACATGAGGAAATCCTCTATCTATTATGCTCATAAATAGAGATAAAGTGTAATCTTGGGCAAACCAAATAACATTTTCCCCACCTCCAGTAGTTCCTCTTACTGTATTTTAGAATCTTGAAAGTCTTATCTATATGTTCTTATGTTCATTTTTACAAATTCTGCTCATAAGGGACCTGCTATTAGTCATATAGGAAGTTTATACTTCAGTCTTTAGAGTCCTAATAAAGAAATAACATTTATGGTTTTATGAATTCTCTCTAACCTTTAGTCCTACAGTTTTATAATGTGATTATTGTATAAAGCTGTCATTCGAAGGCAGTAGCTAAAGTGTACATTTTACTGGAAAATTGGTTGTCACACATGGTTCAGTGGTGATGCCTCATGCCTGGGGTAAGAATAGCTATTTTTCATCTTATTTGATTTGTGTTCCTTAACACTAACTGCCCTTTGTGTATATATATATATATATATATATATATATATATATATATATGCCCGGTGCACGAAATTCTGCACAGGGTGGGAGGTCCCCTCAGCCCAGCCTGCACCCCCTCTAATCCAGGACAACTTAGGGGATGTCTTACTGCCAATTTAGGTCCTATCCTGTGGACTGCTGGCTCCTAATTGCTCACCTGCCTGCCAGCCTGCACCCCCCTACTGGCCTGGTCGACCCTCACGGTCCCCCTGCTGGCCTGGTCACCCCACACAGCCTGCTTGTTCAGTCATTTGGTCATCCCTTACTAACAACCCTGCTGGCATGGTCGCCCCAAGTAGCCTGCTGTCCCGTCATTACTGTTACCGTGACGGCGTCCCAGACAATTTGCATATTCCTCTATTATTAGTATAGAATATATATAATATATATTAGGAACAAAGAACATGAGCATACATTTTCTATGTGTGAATTATCTCCACCTTTTGGGTTGTTCATAAGTGATTGGTTATTTGTAATCACCACTAATAAAATCAAATTCTGTATGTCATGATTTAAACTTATTGATCACCAGGAAAGAAAAAGCACTGTAAGAACAAATTGTAATTAAGAGTCTATAGGGTATTACATTAGCTTAAAACATCTAAATAGGTTTCTCACAATAATTAAGGATAAATGTATCCCTTGATACATATACACAATGAATAGCTTAAACTGTTGTATTCAGTTTCATACACAGTAAAATAAAGGCAAATTAATTGAAGTTAAACTTTATTTTGAAGCAAAGTTCATGACTCTATGATGCAATTCAGTGGGTAAAAAACCATGTTTCTAGCTGACAACATCTGATTCATTTCACAACAAAATGGATTTGATATGTATAAAATATGAACTAAAATATGTATAATTTGGTAGATGCACATATAATAAAGTCTGTTTCCATCATTGCATTTTGGGCTATGTGGATAGTAACGAGATCTTAGAGGAACAAGCAAACAAATGTGTTATTTAATAGCCATCACATAAACAGGATTGTTCGATTATGAATAAAATACTATAGAAAGAATATTTTCTCATTGAGAGAATCATTTAAAGCTTCTGTTAATTTTATAAAGTTTTCTTAAAATACAGTACTGCTCAATTTTAAAAAAATAATTATGGTCCTGGGATCCTGGCATGCTATCTTTTTATATTTATTTATTTATTTGTTTGTTTGTTAATTAATTAATTAATTTATTTATTTATTTATTTTTAAATCTTTATTGTTGAAAGTATTAGATACGACCCTTTTTTCCCCATGCACCACTTCTACCCCGCTCCCCTCACCCAGGCCTTCACCTCCCTATTGTCTGTATCTATGGTTTATGCATATACACATATGAGTTCATTGGTTGATCTCTTCCCAACCGCCCCCCCCCCCACACACACACACACTCCCCTGCCTTTGCTCTGAGGTTTTACAGTCTGTTTGATGTTTCTATATCTCTGGGTCTTTTTTTTTTTCTCATCAGTTTATGTTGTTTGTTATAGTCCACAAATGAGTGAGCTCATGTAATACTTATAGCTGAGGCAGCACAACTGTGGCTAGGATGGCATACACCCTGCTAATCACTACACAGTCTGGGGTGGTGTGCTAGGCCAAACTGGGTGGTGGTGAGTCTGGGCTCCTTGCCATGGCCCCTCTTTCCTTCAATATGGCATGGTTTCCATGCCTGAGCTGTGCTGTCCAGGGAGTACCGGAGAGGTAGCAGGGGCTCCCCACCCAGGAGAGACTAGTCTGCCATCCCCCAAGACACCTGCAAGATCTAACTGTCCCTCACTCATGCACACACCCACCATGGACATTTGCACACTCCCCTCTCACTTCCTTACTCACTCACAATCTGTCTTACTCCTGTCCTGCCAGCCGTCATCTTACTTTTCCCTCATCCTATCTTTTTGAATGAGTTGTCTGTAAGAATAAACAAACCTTTATGTCTAAGTATTAGAAAAAAATCCCTCAATTAAGTTTTATTGCTAACATCCTTATTTTCTCACTACTTCGGTAATATTTCTTACAAATTTGAATTTGAAAGACCTAAAGTCTAAGTTTTATAAAGCTTAAAATTGTACTTCATTTTAAAACTAAATTGATTCTAGTTGTTTCCTTTTTTGAAGTGCTTGTATAATATTTTTCTCATTCTGTGAAAGTAAAGTGTAGCTTTATCTCTTGCTTTTTTGATGTTACTTTTCCCTTAAACTGAAAACTTATTTTCAGGCAATACTATAATTTCTTTTTCTATAACATTTGAAAAAAACTGGAATACTTTAATATTCATGATATTTTGAATTTGTGAACTATATTGCACAAGAGATGCATGAATAGAATAATTTTTATAGGAATTGAGTTTATCTAAATTGATGTCTATAATTCAGGTAAGCAATTATCAAATGGAGAAGATTATTTAAAAATATAACTGAGAAAAAAATTGGACACCATTCAACTCAAAATGTTTCTTTAGTTTTTCTGGTCTAAACTAAAGCTTACATTTCTATCTTTTATGTTGTAAGTTTTCTTTTTTTTAATATTAGCAAACTGCTTTTGTCTAACTTTTTAAAATGTCTTCTACTACATCATATTTTAAAAGAAGTTGCATCATTAATCAATCAACACAATCTGTTTAGTGGCTGTATGCTCCAGGCACCATTCTGGGCACAGTTGGTCTTCATTAGGTCACGAAAGTATCATTCATATCAAACTAATGAACTGCATCTTGTAAAAGTGAGTATTTTGCTTTTCTGCTGCCTGATGTCCAAGAAATGCTGGAAAATATATCTTTATACATGGCCAGATTTGGGCCACTACCAAGTTATGCTTTCTAATTATCAGAGCTCTTGGTGCCTTTGGGAAGTATTTTTATTATCTTCATATTATTACTCATTACATTATTCTCAGAAGCTGATACAAGTTTTTCAGTCTCTTCAAATTCCTAGTCCCCACCTTATGCCACTTAAAACCATATCTCAACTACTGGTTTTAAAAAGATATTAAGGTGATTTAACCTGTGTTTTCTTACCTTCCCTTCCTCTACACTTGAGAATACTATTAAATTTTTCCTTTCACTGCCTTTCTTGTTCCTATATTTGAGGAAGATATATATATATATCCTTTCAATTCCCCTATATTGCATATTTAAGTCATCTTTTCTCTGCGGCTTTCTATATCTTTATGCATGCTCAGTTATTCATTAATTTTTAAAAATATAAAAATTCTAAACATCTTAATATCTTGATTTGACTTTGTCCCCAACAGGGCCAGAGTGTGATTCTCGGCCTCAGTTAAGAAATTATTTTAAGGAAGACTGGGGGAGGGCTGATGGCCTCTATCTTTAAAAGGGAGTAAGCATTAAAAGGGTTAGTGAGTTTTGTCTGCTTTTCTCTCAGACATATGACCAAACCATTCACTTTCTTGCCTTCAAATTATTTAAAGTATTATTCTATAACTGCTACTAAAAGACATAAACCTTTTAACTTATTAAAACCTGGAATTATTATTTACAGCTTTATTATTTTATGTTCTCAAACGAAATCACTGTTTACCAATCTCAACTGGTTTTTCTAAATTCATAGCTTCATGGAAATCCCTGGTGTATTAGATTTTTTTTTTTTTACTGTCTCCATTTTATATGGTTCTCTTCTCTCTGAACATTTGTGGTATTCCACTATTAACAGTTTTCAAATTGTGGAAAAATACAAATAACATAAAATATACTCCTTAATAAATGTCAGTATGCATTTCAGTGGTATTAAGTACAGGTACACTTTTGTTCAGCCACCTACACCCTCCATCTTCAGAAAACTTTCATCTTGCACACCGAAATTTTCTACCTATTAAACAATTGTCTATTCCTCCCTTCCCTCGGCCCAAGACAACCACCATTCTATTTTCTGTATCTATGAATTTCACTATTCTAGGTGACTCAGAGAAGTGAAATCACACGCAATTTGTCTTTCTGTAATTGGCTTATTTCATTTAGGATAATATTCATCCATGTTATACTTTATATCAAAATTTCCTTTCTTTTTAAGTCAAAATAACATTTCATTATATGTATGCACCACATTTTATTTATCCATTTATTGATTGATGGACATTTCAGTTGCTTCTGCCTATTGGCTATTCTGAATAATTCTATTATGAATATGAGTGCACAGATATATCTTAGTGACCCTGCTTTAGATTCATTTGGGTGCATATCTAAAAGTGGAACTTCTGTGTCATATGGTAATTTTATTTTTAATTTTGAGAAAATGTCATAGTGCTTTATATAACAGTTGCAACATTTTACATTCCCACCAATGATGACCAATTTCTCTCAATTCTTGTCAACACTTGTTTTCTGTTTTTTTGTTTGTTTATAGCAGTCATCCTAATGGGTGTCAAGTGGTATATCAATGTGGGTTTGACTTGCATTTCCATAATGCTTCATAGCCATTTTTAGATCTTCTTTGGAGAAATGTATATTGAAGTCTTCTTAAAAAAAACAAAAAAACAACTTAGTTTTATTGCTTAAAGTATTACAAAGAGTATTACATATGTCTCCTTTTTTCCCCCTTGACCTTCCCCAGACTCCCCTACCCCCAGTGTCTTGTGTCCATTGGTTATGCTTATATGCATACATACAAGTCCTTTGGTTGATCTCTCCCCCTTACCCCTACCCTCCCCTACCTTCCCTGTGAGGTTTGACGGTCTAATCGATGCTTCTATGTCTCTGGATCTGTTTTTGTTCATCAGTTTATGTTGTTCATTATATTACATAAATGAGTGACATCATGTGATATTTATCTTCCTCTGACTGGCTTATTATTATATCATTAATTTATTTTTTATTCAACATATATTTATTTACTTCTGCCTACTAAGTTCTTGGCATTGTTCTAGATACTGAACATATTACAGTGAACAAGACAGACAACAGCCTCTACTCCCATGGAAATACACAATAAATATACTAAAAATATATAGTGTATTAGAATGTATTTATGTGCTGTGGGAAAACTAAAGCAGTAGTGCCACTTGAAAGTGAGTAAATCATATTTTAAATAATATACTAAGGTAGGCCTTGTTTATAAGGTGATATTAGGACAGAGTCTTGAAGAAGAAGAGCGAGTCCTTCAGGTAAACTTGGAGAAGAACATTTCCAGTAATAGGGAACGGCTAAGCAATTTGAGGAAGGGGAGAATGTGAGTATGAAAGATCAGAGAGATAAGGAAGAGCCTGATCATGTACAGATTATAAGGTTACTCCTAGGTATTGTGACTGAAGATAGCAAGACCAACTAGAAAGCTAATCCACAATTCTTGGCAAGAAGTGTTGATGGCATGGACCAGTGTGCCAACAGTGGAGGCAAAGAAAGTGTTCAGATTCTCTCTATGTATATTCAACAATAATTAATGGCTTCTTTACATCAGAAATTAATTGTCACGTTAAAATATAATAGCATGTGATGAAAATATGTAAGTATATTTATATATCCATAAATGTATAACTTGAGTTGCTAATTATTAATATATATGGTGTCCCAAAAATGTATATGCATGCTTTAAATAAGTATAAAGGCAGTGTTTATAAAAATCATTTCATTCTCAAAATTGAGCAATATGCTGTTAAAGTGTTTATACAGTTTTTAGCATACCTGTATATAATAAGGTATAATAAATAAGTGTTTTTAAATGAATGTTTCCCAGTACAGCAAATCAGTATCTAACATAATTTACTTTTTTATAGCATCTAAATGTTTATATGTAAAGTAAATATATTTGTCATGTTACTAATATGTTATATTGTAAATCAATACCTTACCAAATTTTTACAAATAAAAAAAATTGTGTATAGAGGGGAGGGCAAAGTAGGTTTATAGTCATTAGTATACAAAACAGTTTATCCTTGTATTATTATTATTAATTATTATTATTATTGTGTTATTTATTTATATTATAACTACAAAACTACTTTTGCCCTCCTCTGTATTGCCATCTCACACCTGTCAGAATGGCTATCATCAACAAATCAACAAATGACAAGTGTTGGCGAGGATGATTACAGCATGGTTCTAATCAAAGCTTCATTTTTATATTAGAATTTTTTCTTCCAAAATGGGTAACAAAACTGTACATTTTCCTGACTACTTTTATTATGTAAATTTTAATGTACAAATAAATTCCACTGTTTTAAAATACATGCACTAAACTCCAAATTTCTGAATATTATTATTAATTGATTGAGTTTAAATCACATTCTAGCCACTCCAACTCAGATTACTAACTCAGATTTTCATAGCACAAGTAGATTACTTTAATCCTTCTCTTTTATCCAAAGACTAGAGCCCCAGTGCACGAAATTCATACACTGAGCGATTGGAAATCCCTCTCACAGTCTGGGACCACTCGCTCCTTACAGCCCGCCTGCTCACTGCTCCTTATCACTTGGCTTGCTGCTCCTTAGCACTCTCACAGAGGCAGGAGAGGCTCCTGCCACCGCCACTGCACTCGCCAGCTGTGAGCCTTACCTTTCTGTGTAGTTGTCTGTGGGCCAACTACTCTCTTCCTTCTCATTTAGGGCAAGCAGCATGTGAGGGCAGACCATGCTGTCATGGAATGCAGAGGGCTGCCCAGAGCTGAGGGGAGTGGCCGGGCCCACGGGGTGAGAGTTGGACACAGAGGACGCTATCTCACCCAATTGTGGGGCGGGCTGGCCTTCATCTGCCTGATCCCACCCAGGGCACAGGGGAGGGGGAGCTCCACTCCAGTGCCCCCTGATTCCCAGCAACAGGACCTGGTTGACAGGACTTGGTCTCAGGATGGTGGCCACAGCTGCAGAACATAGATCTGTTTCAAGAAAAGCTGGAAATGCAGACTTTCCTATGAGCCCTGCTGGGGTCCAACCCCAGCAGGTCCAGGGGTCCCCAAAGGTGTGGACGGAGTTGGTGAAGAAGGAATGACACGTAGATAGCGTTCAGTTGATCAGCAGCCTAGCCAGGATCTCTAGCCAGGATCTCCAGCCAAGTTCTGGTCTGGATCTCCAGCGAAGTTCTGGTTAGGATCTCCAGCTAGGTTCTGTGTCCATGTTCTCTTGCTAGGTTCTACAGGTTCTCCAGCCAGGTTCTGTAGCCATGTTCCCTCGCTAGGTTCTCCAGCCAGGTTCAGTCACCAGGTTCTAGTCAGGTTCTCTTGCCAATTTCTGTAGTCAGGTTCAGTCCAGGATCTTTTGCCATATTCTCTCGCTAGGTTCTGTCTCTAGGTTCTGAGCCCAGTTTCTGTCCAGGATCTTTTGCCATGTTCTCTCCAGCGAAGTTCTTCTGTCTCTCGGGTCTGTGTCTCAGTTCTGTGTCTCGGTTCTGTGTTCTAAGTTCTGTGTCTTGCTGTCTAGTTACATCTGTATTTATACCAGTTGATTCAATCCTATCAATCTCTATTACAAAGGTTAGGGCGTTTCTCATCTCCATTCCAGGGAGTAAAGATTATGTAGCTTAAGCATGATTGTTCATAGTTAAAGTGATTAATTACCCGCCTGGCACTTAGTTAAGGGGTTTTATTCCCTCCCTAACTTCAGGGGAAAATCCCTACGTGGGGAAACAACATTTCTCAGAAAGGTGACCTTGGTTAAAACACATAGTGCCAAGAAAGTGAGCAAACATATTAAGAACAGTATGCCATATATGCCAGGTCCTTTGAAACAGCAAGGATGGACCAGCTCCCAGCAGAGCCCCTATTCCAAAAGGTGGCAGTTTATTCACATTGTGGCAAAGACACCGTCAAGAGTAACATAAGTGAGTAAAGTCAGGGCCAAACAAGGCCATTTCCTCATCCAATCTCTCTGAGGTGCGTGGACAGAACCAAATCTCAGCTCTTCACAGGACACTTCTGGGTTTTTTTAAGCCTAAAGGACAGTAGTCTGTCTCCATTCTTATTCTTTGGGATTTTTTCGTTGTCGGATAAAACGATACGTACATTGGGGCAATCCTTTCGAGATACAATATTCCAGTCGTTTTTGTTTTGTTTTTTCCTCAAAACATTACAAAGTTTATATTAGTATAACATTCAAAGATGCAGCCTCCTTTGTAGGAACAGGGAAGGAATGGGTGGTTAAGTAAGGCACACGGAGCTGCAGCAAGCACCAGCTGTAGGGAGGGCCAAGAGGAGGTTGGTACTGGGGCTGAGGCCCTAGAGCCATTGCTGGGGAAGTAGGGATGCCCTCTGAGTGCCACGTTCTGAGGCTGAACTAATTGGTCAGCCTGATACAGAGGTGGGTGGGTATATCAGCCATCTTTGGTGCTGTTTACCCTTTCCAACCCCAGCTCCATTGTAAAACCCCAGAGCCCTGGATTCCAAAGGCCCTACCCAGAGCAGAGGCCCTGGAAGGGGGTGAGAAGAAGTGAGTAGGGCAAGTTTGAAAGCCGATATGCCTGTGTGCTGAGGGATGGCTGGAGAAGTGGTGAGAGGTAGCAGGGGAAGGGTTCTCATACATACCCTTCTGTGGGGGCCACAGGTGAAGGAGGCCAGGGGAGTAGGGGAGGGATGGGGCACCATGGCCCCAGCCTCTTAGGCATCCCTGTCTGTCCTCTGCAGTGAACTTGGAGGAAAGGCCTTCCCCTGAGGAAAGCCCAGGCCAGGCCAGGTGACTTTCTTGAGTTCTGGCTGAGGTGATGGTCCTCACCCTGAGATGCCTTCTAACTGGTGATGGGCCCAAGCCTGACTCCCACCAATGTGGGCATCCAGGACCCAGGCCCGACTCCCACTGCTGTGGGCACCTGGGACCCAGGCCTGACTGACTTGACTGTTGCTTTGCCATGGCCACCCAGGACACAGGCCTGACTCCCAAGCTGCAGCACCTGAGACACAGGCCTGACTCCCGCCACTGGGGGTACCTAGGCACAGAAAGCCCCCCTGCTGGGCACACAGCTTCCTGCTGGCCTGTTAATATGAAAATTGGCCATTACTGTGACGCTGTTAGGACCAATTTGCATATTACCTCTTTATTATATAAACTAGAGGCCTGGTGCACAAAAATTTGTGCACTCAGCGGGGAGGGGTGGTCCCTCAGCCCGGCCTGTGCCGTTTCACAGTCTGGGACCCCTCGGGAGATAACTACCTGCTGGCTTAGGCCTACTCCTGGGTGGCAGAGGGCAGGCCCAATCCCTAGGTGCAGCCCCTGGTCAGGCTCAGAGCAGGGCCCATCAGGGGATTGGGGAGCTCCCCCCTGTCACGCACAGAGCAGGGCCGATCAGGGGGTTGGTGCACCGCCACTGTCACACTCAGGGCAGGGCCAATGGGGAGGTTATGGTTCTACCCCATCACACACAGAGCAGGGCCCGTGGAGGGGGGTTTGGGCCACCGCCCTCTATCACCCACAGAGCAGGGCCAATCTGGGGGTTGGGGTGCCGCCACTTGCACACTCAGGGCAGGGCCGATGGGGAGGTTATGGCTCTACCCCATCACACACAGAGCAGTGCCCGTGGGGGGTGGGGTGGGGTGCCACACCCTGTCACACACAGAGCAGGGCTGATCAGGGGATTGGGTCGCTGAACCCTGTCACACACAGAGCTGCAGAGCAATGATCAAGGGGATGGGGTACTCCCCCCTATCAGGCAAAGAGCAGGGCTGTTCAGGGGGTTGGGGTGCCTTCCCCTGTCACGAACAGAGCAGGGCAGATAGGGATGTTGTGGCCCCGCCCCCTGTCATACACAGAGCTGCAGGGCGATCAGGGGGTTTGGGCGCTGACCCCTGTCACACTGATCCTGTTGCCGGGAGGCCTCTCAGCTCTGCTGATCCCGGTGCTGGGAGGCCTCGCGGCCCCGCTGATCCCGGTGCTGGGAGGCATATTATCCTTTTACTATATAGCATAGAGGCCTGGCGCACGGGTGAGGGCCGGCTGGTTTGCCCTGAAGGGTGTCCTGGATCAGGGTGGGGGTGCCCACTGGGGTGCCTGGCCAGCCTGGGTGATTGGATGATGGCTGTTTGCAGCTGGTCACACATCCTTCAGGGTGGGGGTCCCCACTGGGGTGCCTGGCCAGTCTGGGTGAGAGGCTGAGGGCTGTTTTTAGGCTGGCGGGTGACACAAGCTCTCAACCGCTCCTTTTTTTCTTTTTTTTTTTTATTCTGGGCCAGCTTTAGCTCTGAGGCTCCAGCTCTTAGGCCTCCACTCCTGAAAGCAGGTATCTGGTTTGTTTGGGTTCTATAATCGAAACAATGTATAACTCCAGCTCTGAGATCCCGGCTCGCTGAAAGCAGGTTTCTGGGGTTTTGTTTAGCTTCTATATTTGTTACATGTTTCAAACTGCAGGCTCAGAGGCCGGCAAGGCAGGCGGGGCAACGTTGGTTTTCTCCGTCACTGAAGCAAGCAAGCCTCATGTTAGTTTCAAGCTGCCTGGCAGCCGGCCGCCATCTTGGCTAGCAGTTAATTTGCATATCTCTCTGATTAGCCAATGAGAAGGGTAGCGGTCATACGCTAATTACTATGTTTCTCTTTTATTAGATGAGATGGTTTTTTTCAGTATCCCCCACAGAGTGCCCATCCCTGGTCTCCAGATATTTCATCCTAAGATTATAACAACCAGAAATAACTTTTTAAAACTTTAGAATAACAATGGAAAGTATTTTTTTACCTTTAACAAATGACTATTTGTTGTATAAACTCCATATTAGGGTATTTTTCTAGTTTGTTAATTGATTTAACTTCCTCTTGGAAATTTTGCCTTCTGTTGGTTCACTTGAGAATAACAGAAAGGACTATAGCTCATCCTCTGGATCTGGGTTGTTTTCAAGTGCAATATGTTTATCTGCACAACCTCACCTTGAAGTGTAAATTTCCATTCTTTATTTATGTTTTTGTCCCATGCATTTAGCACAATATCTAATACATTGTGGACATTTAACAATATCTACTACATTGTGGACAATTTAACAAATGCCTTTGGAATTTCATTGAATGAGATATTTAAAATGATATTTCATATCACTGTATGTAACATGATTTGGATGTTGTTATCCACATTTAATTTTTCTTAATCCTCACCTGAGGATAAGTTTATTGATTTTAGAGAGAGAAAGGGAGAGGAAGAGAGAGAGTGAGAAAGATAAATTGATGTGAGAGAGGAACATCAATCAGTTGTCTCCTGAATGTGCCCCAATTGTGGATCGAACCTGCAATCTAGGTATGTGCCCTGACCAGGATCAGACCTTAAACTTTTAGATATACGAGACAATGCTCCAAGCAACTAAGCCACACAGCAAGGGTTGTTATCCACATTTAAAATGTGTATAAGAATAAAATATTTTCCAAAAGAGCTATCAAATTGAATTATCAGTACCTATCTTGAAATTGTTGAGGTGACATATTCTAGTATTTTTGTTAATGTTAATATTAATGCATGAATGAGCAAACTTAGATGTAATTTCTTCATAAAATATTAGCATCACAAAATATTTAAAAAGAAAGGTTAATAAATAAAAGTTCCTAAATATATAAGATTATCAAATCTCAAATTAAACATGCACATTTAAATAATTTATGTACCTTTATTTCTGTTAATGTTTATTGATTTTATTGGGATGATGTCAGTTAATAAAATTATATAGGTTTCAAGTGTACAATTCCATAATCTATCATCTTGTTGTTGTATTGTGTGTTCACCATACCAAGTCAAGTCTCCTTCTATCACCATTTATGCCCCCTTTAGCCTCTGCTAGCTCCCCCACCCCCCTTTCCCTCTGGTAATCACCAGACTATTGTTGTCTGTATGTATACTTCGCTTTCTTTTGATTCATTCTATTTGTTTACATTTTTGAAAGTTAGCTTTAAATATATATTAAATTATTACTTTAAACGATATAGCAAATAGTGTTGAGCTAAAGAATATTCTCAATTTGAAGTTTATTATCACCAGTATTTTTAAGTGATTTTTGATATGTCAATTTGTTTAAGGTTATTTTAAAATTATCTTAACTAGCCCCAGCAAAAAATTAAGATATTTATGTAGTTGGGTTTTTGAAAAACATGTTGTGTGTGTGTGTGTGTGTGTGTGTGTGTGTGTGTGTGTGTGTCTTTTGTAACTTCAAGATTGTCTCTGTTTTTCCCTCCCAATGCCTATCAGGTCTGAGGTCATATTGTTAAGTTTAAATATAGCAATTTATTTTTTTGTTATCATTTAGACCAGAGTAAACTCTCTTCTATAAAATGAACCACAAAGAGACATTTAAAATTTGTTAAAAAAAAAACAACAAACCAAAAACACGAAATGTGAAATGAGTAATGTATTTAATTTGAATTTACCTCACTTCTTATGACCAAATTCTAATCTTAATGTTAAGCATTCTATCTTGAGGATACTTATTTTCTCAAGTGGTATAATAATTTTGCTTTATTATCACAAACAAATTTGAATAGGTTTATGGATAAGCTAATTTAAAGAAACATAAAAACTAACCAATTTTAATCTAAACACACTGAACAAATTTGAAGATTTTCAATTCCATGATGCTATTGAACAAAAAAATACCCAGCAGCACCAATATACAGCAAATTCATCTTTCAACAATAGAGCTAAATTAATTCTCTTATGCTATATTTATATTAGAAACTGTGGAAATTTTAAGTTACTTGATTTCCTATGTTTGCTGAGTGAAAGTGGTCTTGATTAGCAAAATATATTCCAGGGGCTGATGGCAAAATGAAAGCATAGGTTAGGAGTCTACTACATTCTTCTTTTGGCAGTAAAAGATGTAGAAGTTGGTTACGCCTAACTCTTCTCAGTATCATTTTTTGGAAAAAAAAAAATATATATATATATACTAGAGGCCCGGTGCACAAAAATTTGTGCACTCGGCGGGGAGGGGGGTCCTTCGGCCCAGCCTGTGCCCTCTCGCAGTCTGGGAACCCTCGGGAGATAACGACCTGCTGGCTTAGGCCTGCTCCCGGGTGGCAGAGGGCAGGCCCAATCCCTAGGTGCAGCCCCTGGTCAGGCTCAGAGCAGGGCTTATTGGGGAGTTGGGGCACCGCCCCCTGTCATGCACAGAGCAGGGCGATTGGGAGGTTGTGATGCCACCCCCAGTCATGCTCAGGGTAGGGTCGATGGGGAGGTTGAGGTGCCACCCCCTGTCACGCACAGAGCAGGGCTGATCAGGGGGTTGTTGCCCCTTCCCCTGTCACGAACAGAGCAGGGTGGATAGGGAGGTTGTGGCCCTGCCCCCTGTCACACACAGAGCGGCAGGGCGATCAGGGGGTTTGGGCGCCTCCCCCTGTCACGCTGATCAAGGTGCCGGGAGGCTTCGTGGCTCTGCTGATCCCGGTGCTGGGAGGCATATTATCCTTTTACTATATAGCATAGAGGCCTGGTGCATGGGTGGGTGCCAGGTGGTTTGCCCTGAAGGGTTTCCTGGATCAGGGTGGGGGTGCCCACTGGGGTGCCTGGCCAGCCTGGGTGAGGGGATGATGGCTGTTTGCAGCTGGTCACACATTCTTCAGGGTGGGGGTCCCCACTGGGGTGCCTGGCCAGCCTGGGTGAGGGGCTGAGGGCTGTTTGCAGCTGGTCACACACCCTTCAGGGTGGGGGTCCCCACTGGGGTGCCTGGCCAGTCTGGGTGAGTGGCTGAGGGCTGTTTTTAGGCTGGGGGTGACTGAAGCTCCCAACTGCTCCTTTTTTTCTTTCTTTTTTTTTTTCATTCTGGGCCAGCTTTAGCTTTGAGGCTTGGCTCCAGCTCTTAGGCCTCCGCTGCTGAAAGTAGGTTTCTGGCCTTTGCTTACAATGTTGTGATCCTGCTGGCTGAAGCAAGGTGGACTAAAGCAGGTTTCTGGGATTTTGTTTAGCTTCTATATTAGTTACATAGTTGCTTAGAGTTGCAGCTCAGAGGCCTGCAGCAGCAGGTGGGGAACGTTGGAGTCCTCCATCACTGAAGCAAGCAAGCCTCATGTTAGTTTCAAGCTGCCTGGCTGCCGGCCGCCATCTTGGCTGGCAGTTAATTTGCACATTGCCCTGATTAGCCAATGGGAAGAGTAGCGGTCGTACGCCAATTACCATGTTTCTCTTTTATTAGATAGGATAATTTACTTATTTATAGCAATAACTTAGTGTCCCCATATCTTTAAGCTTAACATTATATCAAAATTTAAACATTATCCGATGGCATTTCTTGAAGTTTCACCAGTTCTTACTCATAATACTCATGACTACTATGTCATTTACTTATTAGTAACATATTTTTCTTAAAAAATAAAAAAAATGTTCAGAATAATTCTTTTCAAAACAGATCTTTACACAATAATGATGAAAATAAATTAATATTAAAAACATTTTCAAACACCCAAGACTATATTCTATATAATTTCTAGGTGCAATTATAATTATTCTATGTAATACTCACTTAAGAATTATCAAGGTATAAGTGGAAATCACTAAATGGCATTATTTTGACATATAATAGTAACATCAGAACTCTAGAGATAACATTTATTGAAAATTATAAAATATGACCAACTATACTTTGAAGTATCTAACCTTTTCAATTTGTATACTTTAATCCAAAGTGTAGAATGAACTTCAGAAATAAGGACTTTTGGGAGTTTCAATGAGACAGTTTGATTTAGAACTAGGTTGAAGGCCAGCCAGTTTCAGTAGGAAAGGTCTGTTTCCAAAGGTAATAAGGCCGAAGATTAACACAGTCTCAAGAAATAGCCTGATCCCAAGGGAGTAAGGCTGAAGAGCCAAAACCATTACTTGCAGAAAACAAGGTCTTTGACAAAAAGTAAGAAACTTTTGGATAGATCCTGAATAGAGCCTGGAGCTCTTCAAAATGCAAAGTGAATAGAAGTTGGAGTACAGGAGGAAACTTATCCTCAACTTATCCTCAAACTACTGGGATGATAAGTAAACAGCAAGCTCAGTAGGTTCTGTGGATGCCTCATCTGTTTGCTCACCAGCCTCAGAGATATCAAGAGTCTTTTCTGGATCCTCCTATGGCCTACCAAATGTGTTGCCAAGATAGCTCTCCACCAAAATGAGATGATTCGAGAACAGCAAAGAATTGCAATCTGCTACATGCAACCATAATCAGACAAGTGCAAGTCCCCTAAATCAAAGAAAAGAAAGCTCTTTGCTAGAGGGCAAAAGTAAGTTGGGAAGGATCACTACAAACAATGAGTTTCCCCTTTTGTACATTGTAGTTGATTATAGTGCTCCCCCATCTGGCCTCCTTATTTCACTTTGAGTTTTCTGTTTATTAATTTTATACAGGTTGTAATTCAGCTTCCCTTCAGTAGATTCATTCAGAGTTGTCTTTGTTTATCCATCCTTCCATTAATGTCAAGATAGCAGACAGGATTAAACAGAATATTGTTGCAAAAAGAAAATGTCCATTGCATAAAAATTATAAAATCATAAATTTTTAAAGTTTTATAACTAGAATCTGGCATTAGAATTTCATTCTATGAGGTTTGTTTACTGTAAACTGTCAAAGAAGTTGCTTAATTAAAAATATTTAGAAAATGTAATTGTTGAATCTTGTATTCCCTTTCCCCTCCCCCCCTGAAATATTGGTCAGGGCTCATATGCCTCAATACCTGACATGTACCTTAAGCCTACCCAATGAGAATATTTGAGAGGAACATAGGACTTTATATGATTAACACATTAACTCCAGTTATTTGTATACATTTAGTGTTTTCAAAAACACTGGATAGCAGATTGCATTAGCTAGCCATCAATTTTATCAAAATCACATTCCCTTTTCTCCCTAAGTCCCAAATATAATGAAAGGTAACAAAATTAATATTACCATAGGTTGAGATGATATATTTAAGTTAAATATATAAGATTGATTCGAGAGTTTTAATTTAAGAGACTAAATTTATTTTTGCATTCATTCTCAGTTTAGATATATTTAAGAAATTTATGTATATAACTTTTAAAAGCAATGACAATGATAGTGTCATACCAATTTTCTCCTGGGGTCATAGCATAATTATATAATTGTTAAACATTTTAAACTTTTAGGTTAATTTACGATTATTTAATACCATTTGTGGTGTGTGTGTGTGTGTGTGTGTGTGTGTGTGTGTGTGTGTGTGTAGGATAAATGGGTGTGGTTATTGGAGTGTAGGGACATTCTTCTTTGAATGTAAAATAAAAGGAGGAGGACTGCTTTTAGAAAAATACATCTGTATAGCAAGCTATACAATAAAAGTATACAATAGTGCTACAGATACTAACTGTTTGCAATTTGTTTCCCTGCCACTCTCAACTATATTCACCTCTACATTGCTTGCTGCTACCTTTCATCACTGGTAATTGTTGTTGAAAGATACAGCTACATTAGTTTGCTCTTTGATGACTAATGGGAATTATAGAAATTCAAGTCTTTAAAAAAAGCAAGAAGACTTCAAAGGAAACATTAGTCTTTTAATCTTAGATTCATGTCCAAGAAGGGACACATTCTACATGAGTAGCAGTTGTTTTTGATGTGCTGATGAGCGCTAGGTAAAGAAGATGAAATTGAACATGGTATATGTACTATCTAAAGGGTCTAAAGCAATGTTTGGTATAACACACTGAAGAAATTATTAGCACGCTAGCTGATGTTCACACTCTTCAACTTTATTTTAAAAATGTGCTAGTCATTATTAATTTTGAACTGATATTTGATCACTATCACATACCTTTTTCCATTTTATTGTTTTATTTATTTTTGATTTTTTAAAATTGAATTCATTGGAGGTAACATTGGTTAATAAAATTATATAGGTTTCAAGTACACAATTCTATAATACATCATCTGTATATTTCATTGTATGCTCACCACCCAATGTCTAGCCTCCGTTTGTCACCACAGATTTGACTCCCTTGACCCTCTTCCCTTTCTGCAACCTCCTCTTCCCTCTTGTAAACACCATATTATTGTCTGCCATCACATATTTTTGTTGTGATTTCTCTTAACATTAATTAAGAGAATATTTTCTTCCAAGTGTTTATGCAATGAATGACAATGCCAAGATTTTTTCTTTCACTGTACATTGCATAATGATTCCAACCTATATAATTTAAGTTGAAAACCATCTGTTGCTTGAATGACATTTGGTTTGTTCAAAAGGCATCAATTAAACAGACATGTTGTATAACTATGATGATGAAAAAATATTTTGCAAATATAAAGAAGTAACATCTGAGGCAAAGCAATGTTCAAAACAAAACTTGTGGCTTCTATCATAGAAACAAATTTTCAAGTAATTTAACAACTAGGAAATGTTAACTATTGACTAATATTATAAAAATAATTATTTTTATCCTATGTGATCTATAAATCCACCATCTCTCAAAACCATATATCACCAGCAATAAAGAATTGAATACTTGCCGAAACCGGTTTGGCTCAGTGGATAGAGCGTCGGCCTGCGGACTGAAAGGTCCCAGGTTCGATTCCGGTCAAGGGCATGTACCTGAGTTGTGGGCACATCCCCAGTAGGAGATGTGCAGGAGGCAGCTGATCGATGTTTCTCTCTCATCGATGTTTCTAGCTCTCTATCTCTCTCCCTTCCTCTCTGTAAAAAAATCAATAAAATATATTTAAAAAAAAAAAAAAGAATTGAATACTCGAGGAGAAACCAAGATAGCGGCATAGGTAAACACCTAAATTGCTGCCTCCTACAACAACTTCGAAAATACAACAAAAAGACAAAACGGACATCATCCAGAACTACAGGAAAGCTGGCTGAGTGGAAATTCTACAACTAAAAGGAAAGAGAAAAGCACTCTGAGACTCAGGAGCTGCGGAGTACCTGAGGACATGGCTGTCTTTTTGAATCGGGAGGGAGTCACAAGCTCCCAACTGCTCTGAACTCCAGTTCTGGGAAGTCTCTGGGGACCCAGGACTCATACGGGGAGAAACTGGACTGTCTGGCAGCAGGCAGAACTCGGAACTTGAGGGCAGCTTTCCCTCAGAGGTGCTTGTAGCAATTAAATTACCAGGACACCGCGACGCGGGGCCCCTTAGGGCAGGACCAAGGATCAGCCATAGCTGCTTGCTCTGCCCTGTTGATTCCCTGAGACCCCGCCCCACCCAGGCTGCAGCAGAGGCTTTTGCATATGAATGCCCTGGCCCTTTGCAACCTGAAAATTACCTAACAAATTACAGCTGGGCCAGACAGACCCAGAACTTCCAAGAGAAGGCCCAAGGGCCCACAGCAGTTTGCATTGCTTCACAGCTGGGCCTCATTTGGGCACCTCCAAACCCCAAACAAGGAAGGGGAATCTGCAAATCTTTTCGTAGCTCCTGCTGGGTAACCTCAGTTAGAGACTAAATTAGCACCTCCTTAGATCCAAGAGCCAGTGTACCCAGTGGTCAGAGTGGGACCATCCATATTACAACTCCTCAGGTCCATAAGGGACACACTCAGGGGGCAGACTCAGTGAGCACCAAAGCCCCACTGAAGCAAGTCTTGCCCCAGAAGGGTGTCTTCAGCACAGAAGTTCTCCCACTGCAGACACAGCTGATTCTCACTGCCAATTGGCCTGCAGGTCAATTCCTCCCAGTGATACCTACAACAATCAAGGCATAACTACAACAAGACTGTGCACAAAGCCCACAAGGGGGTTCACCAAGAGTGTCCACCTCAGGTAACTGGGGAGGCCGAGCCACTGTGCCCTATAGGACACCTAGCACACAAAACCACTCTACCAACACAGGGAAGCATAAAAAATGCGGAGACAAAGAAACAGGTCACAAATGACAGAAATGGAGGAAAGCAAATGACTGGATATAGAGTTCAAAAGCACGTTTATAAGGTTTTTCAAGAATTTTATGGAAACCGCCGATAAATTTAGTGAGGCCCTGGAGGATATGAAAAAAGACCAACCAGAAATTAAGCATACACTGACTGAAATAAAGAATAATACACAGAGATCCAACAGCAGACAAGAGGATCCCAAGAATCAAGTCAGAGATTTGAAATACGTAGAAACAAAAAATACCCAACCGAAGAAGCAAAAAGAAAAAAGAATTACATGGGCAAAAAGAAAAAAGGGTAGAAAGATGGTAAAAGGTCTGAAAACCATGCCAAATTAGGATGGGATGTTAACATGGAATTGGAATATTAGTATGTGAGGTTTAATTATCTTCAGACACTGGGAGATTTGTCATATAGAAGGAGAATCACACTTATTATACGGATCTACGGAAGGCAGATTTAGGGATAGTTGGTGGAAATTTCTCTTTCTGTCTATGTTTTTGTTTCTAGCAGCTACCAACCCTTCAAACACACGTTGAGTTGAAGACTAAGGTAACCTAAATTGTTAAAACACATAAGGTAGATGTGATTTTGAGCATGAACTTAGTGATAAGTATTTTAGCAATTTACATGCCTTTTACTTCTCCTGGAACTGCTGTTTTTTGAATAGTTTGAGGCTGCCAGAGGACTGGTTCTGGATAATGAAGGTCCTATGATAACTTATTCATTTTAATGTAAGTCCCTAAAACTAGATATCGTTAGCACCAAAAATAATTTAGATGTTTCTTCTTTTTCTTTCTTTAAATTGATATTTGGCTTTTATCTTCCAGACCATTGTAATGATCAGCTTTTAGTTTAATATCTGGTTTTAATACTCCTTAATGTCACTTTTGGACACATGCCAGTTTCAAAGTATGTTCAGTTTCACTTTGTCTTATTCTAATTGTTAGTTACACAACTGTAATTTCTCAAACATTTGTAATAATGCCATTTAATTTAAAAATTCACAAAATTCTGGCAATCACCAATTTACAATCAACAACATTCAGGAAAGCAGAAGTTTTATCCTACCTATCTACAAGTAGAATACTTCCATTTTGATTGCTTTGAAATGAATCATGACTCCAAAAAAAGATGTCATCATGTAATGCCATGTAGTCTATCATTAAAAAAATATGCCTGGCCCTGTATAGTGTGGCTCAGTGGGTTGGAGTGTCCTCCTGTACACCAAAATGTGGCGAATTTGATTTCTGATTAGGGCATGTGTACGACGCACCTGATAGATGTTTCTCACCTCTCTCTCTCTCTCTCTCTCTCTCTCTCTCTCTCTCTCTCTCTCTCTCCATTCCTCTTTCTAAAAAATAAGCCTATATCATTTACCAAAAACTAATAAAATAAAATAATATATTTTTTAAATCACCAAGTGCCATAAAAGGCTTAAGAGTAAAATAGAGCTAAGGAAAGATCTGATTCTGGAATAATTGAGCAACATGAAGAACTTTCTGCACATGCTAATAATATGTTAGGGTATTTTTTAAAAAAAGCCTTAAAATGTAAAAGCTTCAGGAACAAAATGTGAAAGGGAAAATGAAAAATGAGACATACCATTCAAATTTTATGAAATGGAACAGTGAAAAAGCGATTAGATGAACTGATCTGTTTTGCAAGATTATTTGAATTGGAAAAGTAGGAAGCTTAATGAAACATAGGGTTAAATAGTAAAGACCTAATATATAATATGTCGTCCGGGAGATTTTACACTGGAAATTATGAGCTATAAGTGAGATTTATGTGGTGGTCATATAATGCACATAAAAATCTCAAGTTGAGTTTCTAATTTTTTTCACATTTTAATTTATGATATATTGAATATTATAAATTATTTTGATGAGGCAGTAGCCATGGAAAAATGCAAACCACTGGCATCCAAAAAGAAGTTGTCGATTATTATAATACATGAGAACTCAGAGGCTAAAAAAATGCTTACTAGTTTGATATTGAGAACGTTTTACATATAAATCAAAAACAACCTTGCACATACATGGGAATGCTGAAAAAGTAGTAACCCCACCTATGATTACTGTCTCTATTCAGAGTTACTGACAATGGCAGAGAATCCAAGGTAGGCTGGGTCATGGTGTATTAGAATTGGCATCAGAGGGAGTGCAAGGTTGTATGATTAGTTTGAACACTTTGACAGGTAATTCTAATGAGCCCTCTGGAACATGATACTCAAGCATTCCATAATGAGATTCACAGGCTGGTCTGTCTTCATGCAACCTCTCTGCTGACAGCTTCACCTTCTAAGGTGCCATTTACATCATGATATGGAAATGTAAGGATATGCATTTGATACTTAGCATGGAATTATGCCTTCTTGAGGTATTGTAATAGACACAAGAATGTTAGGAATTGATAATTTGCTTGTAAATGATTCATCAATGTGACAACAGTATTATTTCTACACATTCATATTTTCTGGAATTTTGATTGATTTGAGTTAAAAACAAGGCATGTAGCATCTAGATTAAAGGGGAAGAAACCCGTGAATTTTTCTCCAACTGGGAAAAAAATAACTAGCCGTTCAGTAAGACATTTATTCAGGAATGATCCACGATTTTTTTTCCATCCGATAAAGTCACTGTTACAGTGAATAGATTGTTTAATTTGTATGCCACAGCTTCCTTGAAGGACTGCAAACAGACACATTATGACATGGTCATTAGTGTAATAGCTCTTTTATATTGCACAGCAATCATCTTCAACACTTGAAAAAAAAGGACATTATTAATCCTTTTCTTTGAGAGACTTGGGAATGATTTTCATGTAATGGTTAATATTTTTAAATATATTGGATAAAAAAATTACCTCTGCAATTTGAATGTCTTCATGTAATGAATCTGAGCAGAAAGGCGCCATCAGAGATAAAGGATTTACCCACTAACAAGTAAAGGGCAAATGAGTTAAACCAGTTTTCCAAAATTTACTATAAAGGATTCATAAATTGTTCAGTTCATATCATTATTGTATGTTCAGTTCCATCTGGAAGTATCACAAATTACAAAATGCAAGCTTAAGTAGGAATTACTAGAGTAGCCATAGGAAAAAATAGTTAACAGTTTTTTTATTATTAAAAGCTAATTTTTCAGGAGCTTTTAAAAACAATTCCTTAAAATTAAATTCTAATAATTTAACTGAAGAAAATATTTCATGGACAGCCTAGTTATTCACAGATGTGGAAATATAAAGCCTCTTGCTAATCCACTGAATAAAGAAATGGAATACCTATATTTAAATAATGACATTTGAATGCATTCTATGGATTGTAGAAATAGGTAAGACAGTGTTTCAGACTGTAAACTTCGAAACTGTGAATGAGAAAGAAGTCAAATCCTTAATGTCACTGAACTTATATATGATTTAAAAATGATATAAGCCATTAATGATCAGTCAACATTCCTTCATCTCCACTTGAGGCCCTCTGATATTTGTTAAAGCTAACATAAATAAGATTGTTTATTAATATGACAGTTTTGCTTTTAAAACTCAAAGGTATATATGTGATAATGTCAAATATAAGAGCTGCATTTCAAGAACACAGTACTGGTTCTGGTAGTGATTTTTGGCAGATTTAAGAAGGGACAAAAACAGTTTTGTTCACTAAAAGGAGTCCTTACAAACCCTTCCATTCTGTTATTTACACCTAAGGGGATTCCATTTATGAGGGTCAAGAGGATTGAGGATGAGTACATGCCCAGGCCAATTACAGGTACATTCTATGGCATTTTTTTTGCAAGGGCTTTTAGTTAAGCTACTAGTATAGGTGTCCTAGGATGGGATAATTTTTTAACTTAAATTGTCTTTGTTGTTGCTGTTTTGTTTTGTGCATAGACAAGCAGGTGAACACAAAACTCCATTCCCCTTACATTAGAAAGTAAGGTATATAGTCTCTACTCCTACCATTTGACACAACTTTACCTTCTATTCACTGGCAATTTAAATTCTGTTAGGGTGTATGACTCCAAGCTTAACCAGCACATTTTAAATTACAGATTAATTATTTTGTCAGCAGTAAAATATTTTCTTATTCATAGGTTATTTTTATCTATATATAATATTTTAAAAATGTATATGGTAAAACTACATTCACATGCACATACACTAAACACATAATATATACATACCATGTACCATATGTATAGTACATCATATATGTATATGTACTTGAAATATATTACTTGTGTCTTATAGAAAATAAAAATATCTCTTAACAGTTATGCATTTTGATGCAAGCAATTATAAATTAGTCAATGATAGACTGGATTACTTTACATACAATGATTTTTAAAATCTGTGTTAAGTATTATCTTTAAGATATAGACAATAGTTAATTGTAGATAAATATCTATAGTATAGTGTTTTGGACATTTTAAAATGCTATTTTTTTAGTTCTTATATTTTTAAAATGTTTGTGAGTAAAAAGTGTTTATATTTTAATTGAAGTGGATGACAATATTTTAACAAGGGCTTATTTTAAAAACTCAAAATAATTTTTGGAATTAAATGAGGTTTAAGCTATAACTAAATGAGCATTTGACTTCTTAAACAGAGAGCAGTCAAATCCAACTTTGCTGGCCTGACAAAAGTAGCTTGCTGTTTCCTCACATGGCAGAAGTTGGAGCATGAGCTTTCTGGTACTGTTTTTATAAGGACAGTAATCCCATGTATGAAGACTCCAATCTCAAGACCAACCATGTCCCCAAAGTCCCACCTCTAAATACCATAATGTTGGGTATTAGGTTTCAACATATGAATTTTGAGGGGCAGCAGACATTCAGTCTATAGCAAGAATCTTCAAATGTGTTCATATCTCCATCTGAAGAGATTGCTGACTGTCAAACCTGAATTTTCAAAAGTATCTTCATTCTGTCATGGAAATTATTTTTTAATCCCTATATTTTTATTGAATTTATTGTGGTGGCATTGGTAATAAAATTACATAGGTTTTAAGTGTACAATTCTATAATATATCATCTGAATATTGCATTGTGTGTTCACCACTCCAATTCAAGTCTCCGTCCATCAACATTTATCCTCCCTTCAACCTCTCCTACCTCCTCTCACTACCTTTTCCCTCTGGCAATCACCATACTATTATCTGTCTATAAGTTGTTGTATTTTTTTTTTGCTTAAATTTTTTACCTATTTTATCCAGCCCCCTCCCCCCTTGCCTTTTGACAGCTGTCAGTCTGTTCTCTGTATCAATGAATCTGTTTCTATTTTGTTTATTTATTGTGTTCATTGGATTCCACATGTAAGTGAAATCATATGGTATTTTTCTTTCTCTGACTGGCTTATTTCACTTTGCTTTGTGTAGATTTCTTAAATAATTATCTCTTAAATGTATATTGCATACTGCTAGTAGTGAAGTATTTTGGTTGGTCTATTGTTACATAGCAAACTATTCCTAATCTTTGAAGCACAAAACAAAAAACAATTGGACATTACATTTTTTAGGTCAAAAATTAGGGTAGTGCACAGCAGAGATAACTATCTGCTCCACAATGGCTTGTGACTAAAATGGGATGAGTTAAATGTTTGGAGATGGCTTGGATGACTCAAATGAGGCCCAAAACTATAATGAACAGAATGGGTTCTTCACATTCATATTTAGCACCTGAACTACGGTGGCTGGAACAGTTGGGCCTCTCTGTCTATTGTACTTCCTTTCTATGCAGTCTTTCCACACAGCTATCTTGAGCTTCCGTATAGCATGGCAGTCTCCTAGTAGTCAGACTTCTTTCAATGCAGCTGGTTTCCCCCACAGTGAGTATTCCAAGGGAGCAAAACATAAGCTGCAAGGTTTGGTTACAGAGGGCCTCCCATATTTAGTACTACATATTATGTGGTAGAGTACTACATAAGGGTATGAATATGAAGAAATATGAATATCCATTGCAGAGGATATCTTTGTAGACTAGCTACTACATATGACAATGCTGCAAACAAAATACTGCTACTTCTGGTGGAGTCATCACCATTACTGGTTGTCTTGAGCCTTTTGTTTTGGAGACCAAATGTTTCATCTTTATATTTGGCATTATATTTTTTATGTTCTGCTATAATTACCATTTAAGATAATACCTATGCTTTGTTATTATAATCACCATCAACTGTTATCCATACCATGTAATTGTTCTTATTTTTTAGAGTGTAGAATCAATTTAAATGAGTTCCAATTCAAAATATTGCCTCTAATTTACTTGAAAAGATGATTTGAACTTTAAATTTTCTAAGCCTACATGATTGGATAAATTTGTTTATATTTACTGTTTTAGCTTGCCAGAATTTTATAGATACAGCAATAAAATTTTGTTACATTTATTCATGCTTATTATTTTAAAAAATTAATTATTGTCAAATAGGCACTCAATAAATCAATGTTGAAATGATTATCAGAATTTTCAATATGCTTGAGTATCTATAAAGGCTGACAGCTTTGTGCTTTAGAGCAAGTTGACTTTATTCTGCATTTGGATGTGCCTTGTTTCAAAATATAATGAAAGCAACTCTGTTGCCAGGTGCAGCAGGTTCACAGAAGCCTGAAATTGTTCCCAAATCAACATAATGTTAGTGTGACTTCACTAGATAGTTGAAATAATGTATTTCTAAATTGGCTGCATTAAGCAATTATTCAGATCATTGCTGAAATCCTGTAATTTGCTTTCTCCCTTTCAGTCCCAGCGGCGTGTCACATTTCACCTACCAGAAGGCTCTCAGGAAAGCAGCAGTGATGGCAGACTGGGAGACCATGATGCAGGCAATCTTCCCAGCGCATCCTATGCTCTGCCCCTTGGTTATCTTCAGGAGGAGTACTTTGATCATTCTGCACCCAACAACCGCACTGAAGGGGATGGCAACTCTGATCCTGAATCCAGTAAGTTATACCTCTCTTTTCCTGAAGTATAAATGGGTTTATTGTTTGCAAGTCAAACAACTATAGCCATAATAACACCAGCTATTTAATAATGTTAATATGCATTACACATTTTTAAAAGGTAAAAATACTAAATTATCTAGGAGGCCCATATACATCCATTTATAGTATTTGAAATGTGTGATCATGTCTACTTTGAATAAAACTATTTATGAAATTTAGCATGGTCATTTTGTTTAATCATAGCTAGGGTTTTTTTTCCCTTTATATCTGCATATATATATTTATATGTACATAACCAGCCATTTTATTTTATTCATTTAATTTATTTGTGTATATAAAATTATTTTTATAATTCATGAAAATTATTTTAGGTTTATTTTTCTCATAAAAAGCATAGAAAATTAATTTTTAAGGAAATAAGTGATCCTGACTCCAATGCAGAGAAGTTGGTTTTAGGTTTTCAATGATGTACTGAACACATACCTTATGGCATGTTACTGTTTATAAAAAGATTCAGATTTGGTCCCCATACTAGAGGCATAAAAGGTTATATTTTATAAAATCCAAAGATGTTGAATTCTTAAAAAGGATCATGAAGCTGGTACTAAATGGAGAACGTAATTAAATTTATTGCCTTTAAATGTATTGAACATCCAGCTTCCTGATAATTTTAGGAAATACAAAATTTGGTAAGGTTATACATATCTCAAAATATTCTGATTTCCAGTAATTATAATTTGCTCCAGATATGTTTCCTATACATAAAAGTGTATAGGTACAAAAGAGCATACCATATATGTGAGAAGAGACATAGGTATAAACCAATATGAAGAAAAGAGACCAAGAATATATATATGAAATAAATTAATAGAAAATAGAAATTTTGAAAAGCTATTTTGAACATTAAGGTTTGTATGGGTACATAATTCAAATAAAGCATGTAGTACTGAGAACAAAATGGCTTCCCCATCATTATGTTTTAACCTTCTATTTTTGAAACTCCAAAAAATAAGGGAAATCAAGTGGTTGAACATCAAGATGTAATCTAAATATATAGAACCAATGATAACAACATCAACTTTTTTTCTCTCTACAAGAGTAGATATTAGATATTAAGTGTGTTTCAATATAAACACTTTAGAGACTTTTTAGTCACCAAATTCAGAAAGTCCTAAACATCTGCTATGCCTATATTCAATTTTATACTTACAATAATTTATCACTGTTCATTCTGAGAATGAAAAATTCTGTAACATGAAACACTATTCTACCTTTCATTTACCGTGTACATGAGGACATAATTATTTCTAGTTCTGACTGTATCTACCACCACAATCAACTCAGAGTCAATCTCTAATAAGAATATGGTCATAAGTAACAAATATGTATTAAACAAAGTATCCTTGCTCTTTTTTACTCCATACATTATTATTTTAATTCTAGGCCTACCACTTCCTGCTTAACAGATAATATAAAGTTGACATGAGCATCATTTCTATAGAGAGAGTTGATTCCTTTGACTATGCTATGTTACTAAGAACTTTTCTTAGAGATTGCAAAGCCAACAATGAAAGAATAAACTCAGAGTAAGCATTCACAGTGTGGATCTAACACTAAAATAAAAATTCAAACTGAATGAGACTAAGCTGGGATATTATTGATAGTAAAGGGGGCAGAATTAGTATGTGTCAGAAACTACGAAACATTTAAAATATGCAATACAGGTTTATTGATCCCAATTACATATGGTAAATTATATGTAATAATAAGTAGCTGTTTTAAAAATACTCATATGAAGAGCTCTTTACAGAACCTGATTTTATTTATAGTTAGAGTGCAAGTGTTAGCAACAATGTATGCACTAACATAGTTAAGAGCTATTTTTTATAGATTATTTCTACCAAGGACTAAGCATTTGTCTCCTCTAATTATATTGGCACTGTTATTTTTATCATTAAATATTTTGTTCATAATTATAGGATGAGGCAATGACAAAATGTAAGTTAACAAAGTTATTAATTAAGTTTTATTTTAAAATTGGGATAGCTGTAGGCACTAATAATAGTAATACAAATAATATATTTTTGCTATTTGCTATTTTAATAAGCTTATGCAAAGGGAAGAGATAATTAACAATTAATGTCCATTTCTGTATATGTCTAAAATATTAATGGGTCACTTTTTAAAGTTAATTTATTACTATGAGTAATATCAACTACCTGTTCTCCCACTGGACCTAGAACTTCCCTCTAAACTATGTTCCAAAAGAATTTTTTGATTAGGTATTTCATTTTGGACAATAAAGGATCTTATTATTACAAGTGCAAGAAGCACAATATTTCACTTTTTAAAGAAGTTGTATTATACTAAAATGGCATATTAGTGAGATTTTTAATATAGTGTATGTGTGTGTTTTGTTTTGAGTAAAAAGGAAAAAAATCGCTGATACAAACTTTGCCATAGGAAAATTATTTCCTTAGATTAATACAGATGATAAGATATATTGATTCTTTAAAAAGAACCTCTATAGCTCTGAAACAGTACATAATAATGGGTTTTGTGATATGGAGCAGATGCCAGTAAACTGTGAAGTGTTAGTCAATAGCACCACAAATAGGAATGTAAACTGCTGGAGGAAATAAATGTTGTCCTTAAGCAATTGAATTAATTTATGCAGATCCCATTTCATATTGTGAGATGCATTATAACTTCAATCTGCTTTCTTTTCTGCTAATGAATAGCCCAAAATAGTACATAGTTCTGAAAATTCCTTGTAACTTCACAAAAACAAATGGAAATATAACTTTTATGAATATGATTTCCCCAAAATTTGCTAAAGGGATTTATTAATGCTACTTTAACCTATAGTTCCCAGGTTGATAAAAATCTGTTGGTTAGATGAAAAAATTATGCTATCCATTCTCTTGAGTCTTTTGCCAAGAATATTAACTCTCTTTTTTAAGATAAAGAAACAAGTAAATGCAATCCAATTATTTATTTCTCTTTTAGGAGACAAGTTTAATAAAACATTCTGTCTTATTCCATTTGAAAGCTTTCTGAATTCTTAAATTTCACAATTGCAATCTTCTGACTTTAGCCTTTGGTCTGAAAGCCGCTTACTGCCATCCTATGAGTTTTTGTCTTTCTTAGCTAATGGCCTCTGTCCCAGAGCTTTCTCCCATGATAGCCCCATCAAATAATGTGCACTGTTTCCAATGGACCCTGCTCTTTGAAGCTAGCTATTTAGTGGAAACAAACAAACAGAAGTCCAATTCATAAACATTATTATTGGTTGGTTCCAGGTTATTGTGGGTACTCTAACAGGTAATGTCTTTGCATTTTCAAAGGCTCTTGTGGAGATATGCAAGTGTGTGGCCCTAGTAGAGAACAGGGTGGACTGTGTACTGCTGGACATTTTATATATTAAGATATGGTATAAGTTGAGAGATTTGAGGACACTATGATCCTCTTCAGAATACTCTAAAAACACTAAACTACATATGGCTCAATGTTCATATCTACTTATTCATAAGTGGCATCAGGTAAAATGTAATTTATGAAGAGAAGAGTTAAACACGCTTCCCAAGTTTTGTGGGGTTTTTTTTGTTTGTTTGTTTGTTTGTTTGTTTTGGGGTTTTTTTTTGCTTTTTGGTTTTTTTTTGTAAAACATTGCTCTGATATTATAATTCAGGCTAACTTCTGACACATGGAAATATTAATAAAATTAACCAGGCCAAACATCAGAGATTTTTTTAATATCTCATATATATGAAGTCAGATGTGTGTGTGTGTGTGTGTGTGTGTGTGTGTGTGTGTGTGTGTGTTCTCTTAAATACAGAATGCATTGCCACTCTCTCACTATGGTTGAGTAAGAAAAGGGTACCTTCTAAATTTCTAAAAATCTATTGGCACATTATAACTTCAATGATCATAGATAACATGCGTGATTCTTTGGAAGAGAAATGGTGAAATAAAATGTTTTTAAACAGATTCAAATAAGTAAGTCAGTCTTCAGTTTACCAGCCATAAATCAGTTCATCTTCAGAGAGAATTCTCCTAACTGAAGGGGGAAAAGGTCCTAGTTTAATCAAAGTTTTACTTTTCTTTAACTGACAAAGTTATGTCATATGCATTTTTAAAAACCTTTTCCTGGATGTGGTCATTTCACACATTAAGTCACTTTATCTGAAAATGTTACAGTTGGTCTAGTGTCTAAAATTTGAGCTTAAAGTAATACTTATGTGGAAAATTTCATCACCTTTGAAAAAAAAGTTAATTTTTCTTTCACATTACAAATTTCTGTGAGACAAAAGAAAAATATAGTTCCAAGAGTATTTAGGACTAAAGAATCACCTATTGACTGCCTCTTTGTTGGGAGATGATATGTGCAAAGAGTAGCTCCCCAAAAGGTTTAATTTCCAAAATATATAAAGAACTCATAAAAATCAACACCAAATAAAAAAACAACCCAATTAAAAAGTGGGCAGAGGACCTGAAAATAACACCTTTCCCAAGAAGACACACCAACAGCCAATAGATACATGAAAAGATGTTCAACCTCACTGGCAATCAGGGAAATGCAAATTAAAACTACAATGAGGTACCACCTCACTCCTATTAAATTAGCCATTATCAAGAAGACGAGCAATAACACGTGTTGGAGAGGTTGTGGAGAAAAGAGAATCCTCAATCTCTGCTGGAAGGAATGTAGACTGCTACAACCACTATGGAAAGTAGTCTGGTGATTCCTAAAAAAAAAAAAATAAGAATAGAGCTACCATAAGGCCCAGCAATCCCTCTCCTGGATATATACTGAAAAACTAAAAAACGTATTCACAAAGACATATGCACCCACATGTTCACTGCAGCATTATCATGGTGGCCAAGACATGTAAACAACCAAAGTGTCCTGTGACAGAGGACTGGATAAAGAAGAAGTGGTGCATATCACAATGGAATACTACTCAGCCTTACGAAAGGATGAAATATTGCCATTTGCAACAACATGGATGGACCTTGAGAACATTAGGCTAAGTGAAATGAGTCAGTCAGGAAAGGCTAAGAACCATATGATTTCACTCATATATGGGATATAAAACTGAAACGTGAACACAAACAGCAGAGTGGTGGTTGCCAGAGGGAAGGGGCTGAGGGGTGAAGGGGTCCTAATATAAGGTGACAGGAGAAGATTTGATCATGTTGACCAATGTCATCCCAGTAAATTTAATAAAAAATTAAAAATAAAAAAATAAATAAAACAATAACTTACTAATGGATCATTAAAATGTCACCCTTCATAATTAAGAACATTAGGGATCAGATATCTGAAGGCAAACTAAAGCTGTCCAAATATTTTCCCAGAAAAATTTTAATATTCATGTACAATTATTCATCTGAAAAATTTGGCAAGAAAATACCATTCAGTTTGTTAAAAAAAATAATAATGGGCTATATATTTTATATGGATGGCAGAGCATACTCTTCCAGAGTATGTCACAGAAAAGTATCTAAATCCGGTTAGCAAGTGTTACCCATATAAGTGTTCATTGAGTATTTTTGTTTGTTGCCTGATATCTAGGTTATTTGACATCATAAGTCCTCTATATTTCTTTTTTTAATATATTTTATTGATTTTTTACAGAGAGTAAGGGAGAGAGATAGTCAGAAACATCGATGAGAGAGAAACATCGATCAGCCGCCTTCTGCACATCCCCCACTGGGGATGTGCCCACAACCCAGGTATATGCCCTTGACCAGAATCGAACCTGGGACCTTTCAGTCCACAGGCCGATGCTCTATCCACTGAGCCAAACCGGTTTCAGCCTCTATATTTCTTTAAAATATTTTTTGTGGGAACCCACATATCAATTCCTATATTACAACAAGAATAAAAGTAAAGGCTGTCATTTTGTTAATATTGTTATGTGAAACAAAAGGGGAAAGCACTGGACCTAAGAAAAAGGAGCTATGCTCCTTTAGTTGTTAATTATCCATCCAGGCCAATTCTGTCTCTGCTGGCTATGTATTTGAAAGCTAGCTTCTTAAAACTGTGTTCATTCTTAGCCTGTAATGTACTGTCAGTCCATGGGGGTGGAGGAAGTAAAATAATTAAATAAAGAATTTGAATCAGCTCAGCAAAATTGAAGTCACATATTGAAACATAAATTAATCAGTGTGTCTCAGGAAAGATATTATCAATTATCATTTCTATTGTTTCACTTGGTGAAAGGGACTGAACTCAATGGTCCTGGATTCTAGAGGTATAAGACAAATGCCTGCCAACTTTCATTGCCTTGCCAAGTGACAATGACATATAGCTTTATCCTTCTATTGAAATAAAAAATTTCTTCATGTAGAGTAATATTTTAAGCTAACAATAATATTAAAACACTTTTTTTTCATTCTCAAAGGAAAATCATTGTAGTTATGAATACTGTCTCTGACACCAGCTTATTTCAGCCCTTGATGTGTTATATAAATAAAGTGTATATAAATAAATTACAAAGAATGGTTTTACCCAAGTGTTCAGCTGTCTGCCATTGCTTGGGAAAGAATAAGGCACACTTGATAGTAGTTTGTATACTAAATGAGCTTAGATAGATATAAACAGTTATCTAGTGGCAGATGATCTGTAATATATATTAATTTTATCACTTAAACTGACATGCTTTTGCAAAGACAGTTTTTCTCTATTCAAGCTTATGAAAGTATATATAAAATGAGTGAAACAAATCTTACTATACCATCTTATCATATACAACTTTCTATACAGGAAATGCAATCGCAACACAGACCAATTGAAAAATCACTTATAATTTGTGGTACCTAGGTTTTGTGAAGGCAATGAAGGATTTATACTAGAGATAACCTAAAGAAAAAGTCACAAAGTCATGGATCAAAATGAAAAGTATATCTCTAAAGTTGAAAACTTGATGACATTTATAGGATTCTATTTGGGTGACAGCATCTAAGATGACTGTATTTTTGGTGTCTTAAACTAATATGGATTAGATATAGGTTTATCACTCAAAAACAGGCCATGCTAAGCAAAGCAATCTCTTATGTTGTCTTTCTTTTTGAAAATGACAGCACTAGGAGCTTGGCACAAGCTGGCAGTTGAAAGCCAATGCCATAAGGTCTGGAATGTCAGTAAACTTGAATAACTGCCTTCAATGACAGAGAATAGGTGGCCTTTTCTTCACAATAACACTTCCTTTCCTCTAAATTTTTATCAGGCTACCTACACCATATAATAAAGTTCATTTGACATATATATTTCTATTATTTATGAGCCAAGAGGCAGTTTTCTTTATGACCTTCTTCTGTCTCTCTTCTGCTTCTTTTATCTAACTCTCACTCCTCACTTTTCTTTGCCTATAAGACTGTGCCATTTGTTCCCCTTTATAGTTCTTTGAAATATAATATCAGTCATGCAAGACACAACTTTGGAGTTTTTAGTAACATTAGTCACAGTCTAATTTCTTGTTTTAAAATAATTTATATTTTAATGAATGAGGATAAATATAGCAATATATTTTTTCCTTAATGACACTTTTAGATTGTACAGAACACTCAACAACTAATAAGTATCAAGAAATTCATTAAATAAGGAATAACTATAGACAATCTTACCAGGATTTCTGCATTTTGTTAATTTTATCTTTACTGAATGTTGAAGATACCCAATAGAAAATACTAGTAAAAGTGACAGTGTTTGCTGAATGTGATTTTTCCCATTTTAATCAGTAATCTTAGTAGTTGTTGCTTACATTCCATTTAAATTAAAATAAAGTACATAATCTAAGTATGGCACTTATTTTTATCAAAGTTATATTAGAAACGTTTTTAGTTACATAAAAATATACTAAATAGAATACATGAAATTAGCCTTTAAGAATTGTTTTTTTCTCAGAAATTTCCTAACCTGTAATTTGTATAGCTCTCAAAAGCAATGAGAAAGCAGGTGATTTTAAATATTAATTTTGGTTATCTATTTAAATCATACTTTAAAAATGTTGGATATTAACTAATAATTTTATTGTAATACATAATTTTGTAATCATTATCAATAAAATCTCCTTACCACAGACTATAGCAGGTCATCTCTTTTAGGCCATAGTTTTGCCTATTACAGGTTCTAATTCAGACACTGCAATTAACTGGTTATATGGCCTTTTAACCTCATTGTGTCTTTTTTCTTTAGCTATAAAATGAGAATTACACTGATCTGTTAATGCCCCTTCTAGGATCATTATTTTGTAACTTTTATAATCCAGAAATGTACATGTTAAGGTGTTGACTTTTATGAAGTCTTAAAATTTAAACCTCTAAGCGGCCTTAATGCCATCTTGACCAACTACCTCATTATGCAAATGAGAGAACTGAGATTTAGCCCTTTTAAGCAATAACCCCATGTCCTGAACCAAGATTTGATGTTTATCATGTACTAAGCTCAATCAGTCATTAATGTTGATAAGCAGCTACCTTTTGCAATCAATAAAACAATTTGTTAAAGAATAGACAAGTATAAAATTTAAACATGATGCATTCTTCAAGGGTAATATTGATTTTGGGGGATTTTTTCAGTCTTTGTTTTTAAAATGCAGTTTTCAATTGTAGTTGACATATAATATTGTATTTGTTTTAGGAATACAACATAGTGATTAGATATTTGCATATCTTAGAAGTGATCATCTGCTATATTATGTCACTTACACCTGGAATCTAAAAAAAACAAACAAACAAACAAAAATAAATGAACAAAAGAGAAACAAATTCATAGGTATAGAGAACAAATTGGGAATATTATATTAATATTTCCATACTGGCAATATGTTTTTTAAATGCATGATGAGGTCATATATTAAAAATAAAAAAGTTTTTATTTGGAATCTTCTAGAGTTGTAAAGACAATTTGAACAATATGGACTGCTGATTTCCAAAATTACTATTAGTCTTAACTAGTAAAAGTTTTATAAGAAAAATGGCAATCATGCTGAATGTTAATGATCATTACATCAGGAATGCTAACTAATCTTTACTACTGTTATCTACATAGCTAATTCATCATTTATTTATTTATTGTGTGTACTATTTACAAAACAATTGGGATTAAAATAAATTATTGATGGTAAATTTTCTCTGAATATTTTTAAAGGAATATAAACAGAATATCAAAGAGGTAAACACAGAAAGAATATGTAAATACTAGAGGCCCAGTGAACAAAAATTTGTGCACTCAGGGGGAGTCCCTCAGCCCAGCCTGTGCCCTCTCGCAGTCTGGGACCCCTCGGGGGATGTCCACCTGCTGGCTTAGGCCCGCTGCCCGGGGGAATGGGCCTAAGCTGGCAGTCAGACATCCCTCTGGCAGCCCAGGAGCCCTTGGGGGATGTCCACGTGCCAGGGGGGAGCAGGGCTAAGCTTCAGTCGGACATCCTTAGCACTGCTGAGGAGGTGGGAGAGGCTCTCACCACCACTGCTGTGCTGGCAGCCGTCAGCCTGGCTTGTGGCTGAGCAGAGCTCCCCCTGTGGGAGCGCACTCACCACCAGGGGGCAGCTCCTGCATTGAGCGTCTGCCCCCTGGTGGTCAGTGTGTGTCATAGTGACCAGTCATTCCCAGTCATTCAGCTGTTAGGGTCAATTTGTATATTACCCTTTTATTATATAGGATATAGGCCTGGTGCACGGCTGGTGACCTGCTGGTTTGCCCTGAAGGGTGTCCCGGATCAGGGTGGGGGTCCCGCTGGGGTGCCTGGCCAGCCTGGTTAAGGGGCTGATGGCTGTTTTCGGGCTGACCATGCCCATGGGCTGGAAGCAGGTATCTGGGATTTATTTAACTTCTATAATTGAAACTTTGAAGCCTTGAGCGGAGCTCAGGTCCAGTCAGGGCAGGCAGGAAGCTTGGCTTCCTCCATCGCTGGGGGTAACCCAAGCCTCCTGCTCTCTTCAGCTCTGTGGCCACTGCCATCTTTGTGATGGAGTGAGGTAGTGATGGAGTGAGGGAGTGACAGAGTGAGGGAGTGATGGAGTGAGGGAGTGATGGAGTGTGGGAGTGATGGAGTGAGGGAGTGACAGAGTGAGGGAGTGATGGCTAATTTGCATATCACTCTTTTATTAGGTAGGATATCCCTCATCTAATCTGCTAAAAACTTGACTCTCCATTCTTGAATTCCTGCCATTGTACCCTACTTCAATTTTCTGGAAGAATGATGAAGTTATAATTAACAATGAAGTGACTTTGATAGACTCAAGTCTGCTGAGTTAATATTGTGCCATATAGTAAAAACGTTTGGAGTAAACATTATACTTGGTTTTTATGGACAATGATTATAACTGAAGATGAAAGGATGTCAACTAAAGAGGAGCTGCACTCTGCTCAAACTTTTAGGAAGATTGTTAGCTTCCATTTATACTAAATTTATGACATGCAAGGTAATTCTCTGGATTGAGAAAGTTATGCTGAAATTTTAATACATGTATTTTGAGAAAAGTAATTTTTCATCTCAAAAATATTGTTTTCATAGCACAAAATTATTTAAGCATGTAAAAACAATTTTTAATCAAATTTAGAATATTCTACTTCTGTTCCTCAGCTCATCAGTATTATATTACAAGGCTCACTAACACAATATAGGTTTTGTTTTGTTTTGTTTTGTTTATTTATTGATTTCTTTATTTTTCAATTTAATTTATTGGGGTGACATTGGTTAATAAAATTATATAGGTTTCCAGTGTACAATTCTATAATACATAACATGTATATTGTAGTGTGTGTTCATCACCCTAAGTCAAGTCCCCTTCCATTACCATTTATCCCCCCTTTACCCTCTTCTAACTGCTCCCACCCCTCTTTCCCTCTGGTAATCACCATATGTTGTCTGTGTCTATGAGATTTTTTTTCTTAATCTATTCACCTATACACTTTTCCAGAGTTGGGAGGAGATTATTTCCTTTAGATCTATGTATGAAAATTAATCTAAAACTGAGCTGCACATTTTTTTTTTTGCTAATTGAGACATCTATTTAACTGCAAACTGCCTATATCCTTGAAAATTGTGTCCTCAGCCCTAGCTGGTTTGGCTCAGTGGATAGAGCGTTTGCCTGTGGACTGAAGGGTCCAGGTTCAATTCCAGTCAAGGGCACATGCCTGGGGTTGTGGGCTCAATCCCCAGTAGGAGCCATGCAGGAGGCAGCCAATAGATGATTCTATCTCATCATTGATGTTTCTATCTCTCCCTCTCCTTTCCTCTCTGAAATCAATATTATATATATATATATATATATATATATATATATATATATATATATATATATATATATATGTATCTTTATATGAAAATTGTGTCCTCATAATGTATAAATACTTCTTGACTTTGATTTTAAGGATGAGCCATTTTTACAGAGGCATATACATGTTAATTTGTGAAATATGAATGCAACAAAGGCCTTGGCAATTATTGGATTATCATGTTTTGTATTCAGTTATTTGTTCTTTTCCAGAGATAACTTTTTATAAAATCTAGTTTTACTAGTTCAGAGCTACTGCACACATTGCAATACTAATGGCTTTTAGTGTTTAGTTCCCATTCTCAGGGTTGATTCTGAATTGAATTTGACAGGAGAAGAGTATATTTTGAAAAACACCACCCAACTATCTGTTTTTATTCAAGTAGAAAATTAGAGTTTCAAGATTAAAATAGAATAAAGTCCAAATATTGAAATTCCAATTAAAAGTGCCATCATATTAAGCTATTAACTCTTCCATTCTGAAAGAACTAGCGATTATCTTTATTTTTTTTTCAGAACAGCTTAGCTTCTAATATATCTGAAATCCAAAAATCCAAATATCATGGGGAAATATCTTAAACAGACTGAACCCAATTCAGTAGCCATGTAACTGTCTGAAATATCCCCCTCAGGGTTTCAAAGGATATGAACTGTGGATAAGTAAAACAGCAACAACACCAAACTACCTTTCATCTAGAATGTTCCCATAACGCCCAAAAATCTGAAGTGAATCTGTCTATACATTTTCACTTAATAAAACATAAAATCACACTGCTTTCAGAGTTGAGAGTGACAACTACTTGTTAGGTGAAATTAATCACATATCTAAACCATATTTTCTGAGTTGTTTCAGTAATACTAGCTTTGTAAAATGAAAAGATAATTATAGCAAATTCAAGCTAAAACCTTAAGAGACCTTGATTTTAAAACACATTCATTTTCTTTGTTCTTCCACACCCTGATAGACTTTTTTTCCTGAAACTGAAGAATTTTAACCCTTATAAGATTTAAAAATGCATTAAGATTTAGGAGGTAAACATATGTTTTGTCCTCTTTCATTTCTGTTTTTAGTTTCACATCTACAAAGGTGAGTGTGGTTGCTGTTGCCATATATATGGTTAAATAATTAGTTATGAAGAGAAGTATTCTAATGGGATGGGGCCAGGCTGCCTTATTAGACTCTCAGTTCTACCACTTACTGGTGATATGACATTTGACAAGATATTTAAGTTCCCTGTGACTCAGTTTTCCCACAGCTTCCTTACAACATTTTTGTATTAAAGGAGTGTGTGCACATGTATCTGAGTATATATATATGCATATGCACTTATAGCATTTATACTAATTTTTCTTGTGATAATGCATATTCTCACTCAGCACTTTACAAAGTTTCATGTGCACACACACAATCTGGAGATCTTGTTAAAAAATGCAAACTCAGTAGTCTGATGTGGGCACCTGAGATTCTGCATTTCTAACAAGTGCCCAGGTGATGTCAATGCTGCTAATCTGGGAACCACACTGTACATAGCAAAGTCCTGACAAATGCATTGAGTAGCTGACCAAAATAGAGATGAAGGAGAGTAGTGCAATGATTGACCATATGAATTAAGGCTCTAGAATAATTCATTATGAGCTTTGATAAAGCCTCAAAGGATATTATGCTATATTTTAAGATGTATCAAAATCTACTATACTAGAGTTTATATTGTAAACACTTTGGGAAGCATTCCAAATAGATATGAAGGGCTTCTGTGTACTCATTTAATTCTTTGACAAAAAGATTTTTTTCCCTTACTATCTCTTGATACATGCATATGTGCGCACACACAAAAGTACACATCTTATTTTTAACAATTATTATTTGAAAAGCAATTCATTTCACTATATGCCACCATGTCATCTAGGTGAGCATAAATGCTATCTTTATTCTAGGCATGAAGCTATATATGGCTCTTCATTTCTAAGAGATGAATCAGGGGAACAATAGGACAGATAGGGCATTAGAAAAATGGAGTACTAACTGCGGAATCAAGTAATTGAGTCAGCAAAGATCTTATATGCACATGAAGTCATTATTCTTCCCATTACACACAAGCTGATTAAGAATCCTTCTGGAGCATTGCTAGTGTTTATGTTTTTATATCTGTGGACTGTTATCAGAATGGAGAATAAAGAAAGGTGAATAAAGGAAGCTGAGAAAGTCACAGAAAATAAATGCAAAGAGAAAGATGTTTCCTACTGAATGTGGAGTGCTAGGTTGTTTTATTTGATAACTTTTGCATGTATACAGAAGGATCTGTTTTTTTGTGTGTGTGCCTACAGAGTCATAAAAAGAAATGTCCTGTTGTGAAAGTCCTAATAGTTTTGAGAAAGCATATTTGCTTAGCAATTCAGTGTAGATATGTTCTATGATAGGAACTTTAATTGGATAACTGCTGATTATGTGTGAATTTTATTTCTTTCTTTATCTCATTGCTTAATAATATATCTTAGTTTAGTTTGAAAGAGTGAAGAATTATTGAGTGATTATTTGTTCTTGCATCTTGTTTTATTATCATCATTCTTTTTTGCAATCTTTCCCCTTAATCCCCTTCCCAGTATGTTTTAGAAGGCTCTACGCCATTTTATGTCATTTTATGTCATTTTATGGACATAAAATGAACGGCGGTCTTTGTTTTTAGTATCCTTGATGCTTTCTGAATATAGATGCTTAGGTAAATTGTGAGCAGATGTGTTTTCATCTCTCATCGTATATGCCTTTTTCTATTCTATAGTAAGAATTAAAGATAGTCAAGTTCTAGTCAACACTGTGGCTTCTTCAAATTAAAACTTCACACAGTTTAGAAAATATTACCTTTCATTTCAAAGTGTTTTAAATTTTTCAAATTAATAATCAGAACTTTTTCCCGAATGAATAATTTATGATATTAATAACAGCAGCAACAGCAGCAATAGCAGTGATCATATAGTCAAAAGTAAAATATTCATGTTTAAATTTGCAGATGATATATATTTAATTGTAAGTGGGTGGATTAATTTGTTAGAAAGGGTATACTGAGAATATGTTATTACTAATTTGTAAATCAAGCTTACATTCCTACTCCATAGGCATACATGCAAATAAATATCCCTCCCCTAAGTAAGGATTGAACATACTAAAGGTAAACCAAAATAACTTACTCTCAACAAGAAGTAATAAAAAGAATACTTGCCATTTTTATAACTTCTCACAATTTTCAGAGACATAAACCATCTCTAGTATTATGTTTTTATTTTGTAAACATGGCAACTCCATTTTTTTTACTCCAACACAAGAGTGTTTCATTGTAAAATAAGTATATTTCTAATGCTCTGTACATGACTGTATTATATGAGATCAAGCATTGATTGGAATATTTTAACGTGATTTATTGCAAGGAAATCCATGGAGAAATGCCATTTTTGCTACAAAAATTATAGGTGAACACAAAAAATGCCTTAATTGATGAAATTTATTTTAAAGTATTTTATACTGAGGTTAGTAAAGAAACTGCTATACATCTGGAATGCTGAATGCCCTTTTGGACTTTAGCCTGTGCTGACTTACAACAAGTAATTATCTAATGAAGTTAGTGTTAGGAATGCCTGAGAGTTCTTGAAGAAATGATTTGCTGTTTGACAAATTATTGTAGATCAAATGCTAATGCCTCATTTGTATTCTTTCTTCTCGTTCTTGAATCTACATCTTTAAGCAAATATAGAAATGGCGTTTAAAATAAATGCTCATTCATATGGGAAAGTAAATGGCCCTAAGGGAGATACGTGAATTACTTCTTAGTGTCCTCCTTAAATTACTTATTCATGTTTTTGAAGAAAATAATAAGTTTCTTATCAAATTAATATATATTTACTTGGTATGACATACCGTTATTCAGTAGAAAGAACATTATTAAGGATAAGGGGAACTGAGATGTAGTCTAGATTTTGTGATAAATCTGTTTTCACTTTGAAGGGGTCAGTTATTCTTTTTAGGCCTGTGTAATATGTTTGTAAAATAATAGGCTTGGTATAGCTCTGTAATTTGGAGTTCAGTTTTCCTATACATAACATTATACTCCATTTAAATGACAATTTAAAAATTCTTTTTGTTTCTGTTACATTACCTTATTTTATTAATCTATAATAATAAAAACATAATATGCTAATTAAACCAGACATCCTTCCAGATGAAGCGGGGCTGCAAGGGAAGCCCTGGTCCCAGGTGCCTGCCGGCAGCCGGAGCAAAGCCCGGGTCCTGGGTGTCTTTCTTCATTGTAAATAAAGGAAGAACTGGACAAAGTCTATGAAACATCTGTTTGCAAATATTGGACAACTGGCAATGCAAACTTTTGATCACTGAGAGAAGGGAAACAAAGGGAGACAGCCCTAATATTTATGTCCCTGATTTCCTGCCTGGAGAAACTTTCTGGATCATACAGAGTACCTGGAATGGGATTCAAAACAGAGTATGGTGGTCTCACTGAGTTAGGGAAACAGATCAGGGATCAGGGAGGCTGCAGTGACTGGACTTTGTGGGCCAGTGTATCAGAGAGAAGGGCATTGCTCAGATAAAGAGCCCCAAACATCTGCATGATGTCTCATTGAGTCTCTAGCTGCATACTGTGCCCTGCATACTTAGAATGAGATTTCAAGTGGTTGGTCAAAGAACAATTACTGAGAACAAAACAAACTACTAGGAAGCTATAAGCTGAACAAGTCCCAGCACTAACAAAGAATTGAGACATAGAAGAGTTCTGATCCCACACAGTAATGAGACTTTTCTGAACCTCTGGTACATTAAATAGAGACCCGAGAAAGGCCATGCCTTTATATTAAGGCTAAATAGCCCTAGACTAAAGGCCACCAAAAGTCCATACCAACAGAGTTTAAATTCAACTCTTAAAAGCTGATCTGCAGGCAATTTAACTGTCTTCCAAATAAAGCTGCTCTTCAAAAGAAGAACAAAAAATTTAGACACTTAGCAATTACTGGGAAGAAGCAGCAAAGTGGGAATCAAAATCAGGAAATATAAATAGATTAAAAAAACAATAATGATTGAAAGCAGACAAGAATTTTAGAGAGCTATTTTAAATATATTGATAAACTTAAAGGAAAGCATGAACATAATAAGGAGATAAATAGAAGATATAGAAAAGAGCAAAGTGTGACCTAGCTGGTTTGGCTCAGTGGATAGAGCGTTGGCATGTGGACTGAAGGATCCCAGGTTGGATTCCAGGCAAAAGCATATGCCTGGGTTTCTGGCTTGATCCCCAGTGGAGGGCATTCAGGAGGCAGCCAATCAATGATTCTCTCTCATCATTCAATCTCTCTTTCCCTCTCCCTTTCTCTCTGAAATAAATAAAAAATATATATCAAATTTAAAAAAAAAGAAAAGAGAAAAATGGAACTTCTAGAAATAAAAGATCCTATGTAATAAGAGGCTAATATGCAAATCGACTGAACAGTGGAACAACAGGTCGCTATGACACTCACTGACAACCAGGGGGCAGATGCTCAATGCAGGAGCTGACCCCTGGTGGTCAGTGCACTCCCACACGGGGACCACCACTCAGCCAGAAGCCCTGAACCAGGCTCACTGCTGGTGAGTGCAGCGGCAGTGGAGGAGCCTCTCCCACATCCTTGGCAGCACTAAGGATGACAGCAATCATCTGACATCCCCAGAGGGCTCCAGGACTGTGAGAGGGCGCAGGCTGGGTTGAGGGACCCGTCCTCAGTGCATGAATTTTGTGCACCAAACCTCTAGTGTCTAATAATAGCTAACACTAATACCTGCTATTTCCCAAAAGATTAAGTCTGAATTTTCTCTTTGAGCTAACAAAATGATGTGCAGTGTTAAAAATATAGTAACTTCAAAATGAAAGTGAAAACCTTAGAATATTTCAAAACTAACCTGATAAATACCTAAAACCTCAGTTTCAGCCTCAAAGGAAATTCTGGTAGATAAATAGGTATGACATAACTTTAAGAAATATTGGCAAAAATAAAGAAAACATTTCAAATGATCACAAGCAGCAGAAAAACATTTGTGTTCGTTTTTTTTTTTTTTAAAAAAAAAAAGATCACTAAAGTATTCTACTATACATGTTGATTCAGTGTCAGTGATTCAAAAGTACTGAATCAATCACATACACATTTTGGAAAGACAGTAGAAAATTTCCTAGAAAATTTTGATAAAACATGGGGGGCTTAAAGAAATATTAGCTAAGGAGAATCCTTATAGCTTAAGAAATGTTTATTTTTTTTCATTTGAACATATTAAAGGGTAACATAAATGATCCAAAAATAACTTATTTTTACGTGATGTGCAATCTATTTACAAATATAGGTGAAACTGTTTGGTGCAGCTTTAAGAATGGGGTGGGGAGCTGCTGGTGAAGTGTTATTTGCCATATAAATTGGCTCATGAAAAAGGCCATTTCACCATTGTCCACTATCTTACCAGAAATGCCTAAGGCCTTTTATCACTTTTACTGTGGATATTTTTACATCTTTCTTTAATAACACTGAAACTTACAATAGTTTCTTAGACAAATATAAGATAAAAAAAATTAATAATAACTTTTCGACTAATTCGATTGCATTCCTTCTTTTATGTATGCTTACAATTCATACATTGTCCAAAAGTATATACAGTCATATATAATTGTTTAGAGGTTTTTTTAAATACATTTTATTGATTTTTTACAGAGAGGAAAGGAGAGGGATAGAGAGTTATAAACATCGATGAGAGAGAAGCATCGATCAGCTGCCTCCTGCACACCTCCTACTGGGTATGTTCCCACAACCAAGGTACACGCCCTTGACTGGAATCAAACCTGGGACCTTTCAGTCCACAGGCAGATGCTCTATCCACTGAGCCAAACCGGTTAGGGCTGGAGTTTTTTTTTAATTAATTGAATAAAATATCATTTAGCCAAATGTTAGGATGAAATATTTTTCTCCCTGTGAATCTGCTGAGGGTTTATGCTTTTTACAGGTTAATGATGAGTCTTACCTCCCACCTGTGGGTTGATGAATAGAGATGATTATTTCATTAGATTTCATTAGTGGTAGGAAGTGAGCATATATGTAGGTAAAGACAAACTTAATTACATCTTTCTTTTTTTAATACACAGTAGCATAAAAAGACGTGGTTCATTCAGCACAGGCCTAGTGATAATGTTTAATGATTGTATTTTTGTTAGAGGATACAGTACAGGTAAGAGAGGGTAATGAGTACCCTTATGTAAACATAGTCTCTCTTTGGGAGCAATTAGGTAATCTATTTATACAACACAAATGCATGCACATATATATTTTTAATAATATTGTGTATTTTGTGTTATTTCTGGAATGATCCATAAAGTTCTTAAGAGCCTATGGAAATACTGTATTAAATACATATTGCATATTTGACATACCCTTGAAGCCAAATCAACTTAATATATCTTAAACTCATTAAAATAAAGTTTCTATTAAATATAACATATAGTATACAACAAAAACTCATATTTTGTTCTAAGGATATTAATATGATGATTATCTGATGAAGTCTTGATAGAGTTTCAAACACAATTTTTGCCTACCATAAAAGACTAACACAGAGGGCACTCCCATTGTCACCACATTGGTTTAACGGTTTATTTATAATTTATGAATTTAGAGATCCTGGAACTTTAATCTAAGTTAGGCTAGTTATCATGTTGAAAGCCCAAGGCAATTTGAATTTTTCTATGGAAATGATGGTGGCCTTCATATGATAGTATTTTTTTTAATTGTGAAGAAAAATTAGCTTGATATAATATCTTCTATTTTTTAATTTGCACTATAGAATGATAGCTAGACTGTCATTTCCTAATGGCTCGGTACTAAACAACAAAGTCACTTTTTTTCTGATATTATGTTATACTTCTGATGTCAATATTATTTATAAGAATGACCACTGTCTGATAATCCATAGGATTTTTTGTGTTTGTTTTTTGCTTTTGTGTACGTGTGTGTGTGTGTGTGTGTGTGTGTGTGTGAGAAGAGAGAGAGAGAGAGAGAGAGAGAGAGAGAGAGAGAGAGAGAGAGATTCTATACAGTTTTTTTGTTTGTTTGTTCTAGGACTGTGAAAAGTGCCATTAATACTTTGGTAAAACTTTTGTTGAATCTGTAGATTACTTTGGTTAGTATGGACATTTTAATTATGTTAATTCTTCCTGTCTATGAACACGGTATATGCTTTCATTTATTTGTATCTTCTTCAATTTATTTCTTCAGCATCTTATAATTTTCTGAATACAGGTCTTTTACCTCCTTAGTTAAATTTATTCCTAAGTATTTTATTCTTTTTTATTCCATTGTAAATGGTTTTTTTTCTCAGTTTCCCTTTTTAATAGTTCATTATTGCTGTATAAAAATGCAACCAATTTTTGAGCCCTGTTATTTTCCTGGATTCATTTATCAGTTCCAGTAGTTTTTTGATAGTATCTTTAGGGCTCTCTGTATATAGAATTATGTCATTTGAAAATAATGATAGTTTTACTTCTTCTTTTACAATTAAGATGCCTTTTAATTCTTCTTATCTGATTGTTATGGCTATTCTTCCAATACTATGTCGAACAGGAGTGGTGAAAGTTGGCATCCATGTCTTGTTCCTGATCTTAAGGGAAATGCTTTTAGTTGTTCCCTGTGAATATGATGTTGGCTATTAGTTTGTCATATATAGCCTTTATTATGTTGGGGTATGATCCCTCTATTCCCACTTTGCTGAGAGTGTTTATGATATATGAGTGCTGGATTTTATAAAAAGCTTTTTCTGCATCTATTGATATAATCATGTGGTTTATAACCTTTATTTTATTTGTGTGGTGTATTACATTTATTGATTTCTTAATATTATACCAACCTCAAATCCCCAAAATAAATTTCACTTGATCATGGTGTGTGATCTTTTTATGTATTACTGGATGAGGTTTGCTAAAGATTTTGTTGAGAATTTTTGCACCCATGTCAATCAGGGACATTGGCCTATAATCTATTTCTTGTAATGTGTTTTTCTGGTTTTGGAATTAGGATAATGCTGGCCTGGTAAAATGAGCTTGGGAGTCTTCTCTTCTCTTAAATTTTTTAGAATATTTTGAGAAGGATAGGTTTTAGTTTTTTGAATATTTGGTAATATTCACCTGGGAAGCCATCTGGTTTGGGACCTTCGTTTGCTGGGAGATTTTGTTACTGCATGGTTTCATTAGTTGCAATCTGTCTTTTCAGATTTTGGGATTTATCTTGATTCAGCTGACACCACAGTAATACAAAGGAGTATAAGAAAATATTACAAACAACTACATGCCAACAAATTGGATATTCTAGAAGAAATAGACAAATTCTTAAAAACATACAATTTTCCAAAGTGAATATTTCATAAGACTTTCAAAAATGCAAATAGTTACTTAAATCCCATCATCTGCAAATTCTTCTGCTTATGTCGTGACTCAATTGAAAACTAGTGGCAGGTTTTACATTAAAAACCTGACCTGATGCCCTAACCAGTTTGGCTCAGTGGATAGAGTGCCGGCCTGTGGACTCAAGGGTCCCAGGTTCGATTCCGTCAAGGGCATGTACCTTGGTTGCGGGCACATACCCAGTGGGAGTGTGCAGGAGGCAATTGATCAATGTTTCTCTCTCATCGATGTTTCTAACTCTCTATCCCTCTCCCTTCCTTTCTGTAAAAAAATCAATAAAATATATTAAAAAAAAAAAACCCTGACCTGACTCAATCATTTATAAATGATTTATAAGTAAATTCCTTGTCCTAACCGGTTTGACTCAGTGGATAGAGCGTCAGCCTGCGAACTCAAGGGTCCCAGGTTTGATTCCAGTCAAGGGCATGTACCTTGGTTGCGGGCACATCCCCAGTGGGGAGTGTGCAGGAGGCAACTGATTGATATTTCTCTCTCATCGATGTTTCTAACTTTCTATCCCTCTCTCTTCCTCTCCGTAAAAAAATCAATAAAGTATATTTTAAAATATATATAAGTAAATAAATAAATTCCTTGAACAGAAACCTTATTTTTAAATGGAAGAATAAATAAAGGAAAGTATAGTTAAGATCATTGAAAGCAGTAATCTAGATATGTTGAATAATTTTAGTAACTTATACATAAAACAAAATAGACTCAATGGAAAGCAGATTGAAAACAAAATGTACCAGAATTTCATAGATTCCAATTAAAAGTGAATAGTGTATTTAAATCTTGGAAATTTTACCACAATGCTTCTTGAGTTACTGATAATGGAGACCTTCCAGAACAAAATTGTACACTGAAGAAATGATAAACTGTAAGTCATGAATAAAGTACAATAAGCCCATTTTTATTCAATTTAAGATGAAGATGACTTACTCAGACATTTTGACAGAGGATTACCAACTATCCTGAGATCATGGAGCTTCTTCGTAGCTTAGAAATCTTCCTGGGTTTTATATGAACTCAAACCAGTGTGAATTATTAATTTCCACATAGATATTCAACTTTTAACTTTACAAATATCCTATTTATCTTGGTTTAGAACATCATGAGTGTATTTGAGTACCTCAGTATAAGTTTATATGTGTGTACAGAGATATATGTCAGATATATACTTGCTATTTATTTTATAGAATACAACTTTATAAGTCTTTTCATACACTCCTCCCTGAGTTTAAAAATAAATCGGTCCTGGTTTTTAAATTAAGTTGTAAGCAACTCATTTAGCCTGCTGCTACAGAAACTCATAAGAGGAGAAAGGTTGCTTTTCCATATTTTACCTCTGGCCTCATCTTATGCTAGTGACTGCTGATTGTAAGTACTATTAGTGAAACAGAAATCAGCATGGGGCACTCAAGTTGCTTTTCAAATAAAGTTCTTATTTCAGCATTTAGTCTCCCAAAAGGCTTTTAATCAAGGTTATGGGAAAGTCCATAAACTTTCTGCTGAATATTTAACAAGCTGGAGGTCATTGCAAACATGTTTTATCAAGGGCAAGTGAAATGAGATTGCAATCAGGAAAATAGAAGACTAGCTAATAAGCAAAGCTTTGTCTCCTAGATAAAATCTTACCAAAAAAAAAAAAAAAAACCTAAGTGAATCACATTATCAAATTTCTTTTGTAGGATTTAATTTTTCTAGTTTGAGCAATAATTTTCAAAAATGGTAAATAGGACTCAAGGTGATGATTGGAATTAATTCTGCACAATGTAGACACTGGCAGAATTTAACTAAGAGGACTTCACTAAAATTTCACTGTTTAATATTAAAAGCATAATTCTTTTTGATAAAATTAAATTTATAAGTGCCATGTGATATATGTACATTTTCTAGTTGTTCTAACCTACTTTCACTAATACTTACATTTAAACAAAAAAAAATCTAAGGAAAATGTTTCTATCTTTACTGGAATTATAGTTATGAAAGAAGATAAAAACAGATGTAAAAATACATATTACACTGTCTTCTGAAATAAATGAATGAATGAATTTTCAATCAATCCTCATTTATGTTAAAATTACTTATATACAGAATTTGTATTTAGCTGGATCACATAAAAATGTAGAATGAAAATTTCTATTATATTTACTGTCTTAATTAATTAACAAAAAATGTATATGAGATTTAGCCTTACTATACCTTCAAGCTTTAATCGATAGTGAAAATATACTATCATTTGTTATTTATCTTAAATTTTATGTATAGGGAGAGGAAACATTCCTTTCTTAAAAAATATACTTTTATTGATTTCAGAGAAGAAGGGAGAGAGAGACATATAAACATCAATAATGTGAGAAAATCATTGATCAGATGCCTCCTGCACATCCCCCTACTCGGGATCAAGGCAGCAACCCGGGTATATGCCCTGATTGGGAATCCAACCATGATCTCTTGGTTCATAGGTTGATGCTCAACCACTGAGCCACACCGGCCAGGCTGAACCTTATTCTTTTGTGAAGAGAATGTTTTTATTTTAAAGGGAAAAACAAATAGAAGAGTTTCAACTAGATGTCAACTTACTATAGCTTTCCTGCTTACAAACCTTTGGAACCTGTTCTGCGAACACAATTTAACCAGAACTCTGTGTGACTAGGTGAATAGTTTGATTTTTAAAATTAATTTTAAAAGTTTAAATTACAGTTTAAATTCAATATTGTTTTGTAATAGTCTCAGATGTACAGAAAAGTGGTTAGAAAATCCTGTAATTTACAGAGTGGTCCTCCTGTTGCTTCAAGTACCCATCCGTCATCATACATATTTATTTCGATATAACTGACTATTCTTTATGTTGTAATCTATATCTCTGTAGCTATTCTGTAACTACCAATTTGTACTGCTTAATCCCTTACCTTTTCACGCAACCCCCTCCTCTGACATCTGTCTGTCTATTTTCTGTATCTATGAGTCTGTTTCTATTTTGTTTGTTTACTTTGTTCATTAGATACTACATGTAAGTGAAATCATATGGAAACGCAAAAGAATATGTGCACTACTATGCTCATTGCATTATTATCTATCCTATATAATAAAAGGCTAATATGTAAGTCAACCGAATGGTGGAACAACCAGTCCCTATGACACGCATGGACCACCAGGGGGCAGACACTCAACGCAGGAGCTGCCTCCTGGTGGTCAGTGCGCTCCCACTCTGAAAGCGGGCCCTGAGCCAGGGTCATGGCTGGTGAGCACAGCGGCGGTGGCGAGAGACACTCCTGCCTCCGCGAGAGTGCTAAGGATGTCCAACTGAAGGGAGCAGGCCTAAGCCAGCAGGCGGATCATCCCCCGAGGGGTCCTGGACTGTGAGAGGGCACAGGCCAGGCTGAGGAACCCCTCCCCCAGTGCATGAATGTGATGCACCGGGCCTCTAGTATATATATATATATATATATATATATATATATATAAGGCTAATATGCTAAGTGTCCAACCTTCTGACCAGTTGCTATGACACACACTGACCACCAGGGGGCAGCTGCTCAATGCACGAGCTTCTGTGATGTGCATTGACCATTTACAGAGAAATGGCACCACGGACCTGGCGTCCACAAAGCAACACTCGGCCTCCCCCAAGTGGGATACAGGCCCTGCCACCACCCCGGAGTGACAGCCCACCAAATCACAGCCAACGCTGGTGAGACCTCATGGTGCAAAATGTGGCTCACAGCCTAGCCTAGGCTGGAAACGGTGGCTGTGGGCACTGGGTAATGATGTCATATAGCAACGTCTGGCTTCCTCTCCCTAGCAACTACCCTCCTTGCAGTTTCTTCAGCCCAGGAACACGACTTGCTTTATAGCCAGGTGAAAACATTTTACACTTTAACCAAAATGTCTATGAAGCATCCCATGCCTCATCTCATTTGATCCTCACAGAAGTCCTGGAGTAGGTGGACAGGAAACTCGGTGGAATCCTGTTTTCTTTACATTAGCTGGAAAACAGAAATTTAGAAAGCTTAGAAACTTGACCTTACTGAAAAGAAGTAAGAAATGGTGGACCTTGAAATTGACTTCAGGTTTTCTCACTGTGCAGGATATAGTCAAATACTGCTGCAGTTAAATATTTTATCCTTTGTTCTCCCTGTGTGATCTATAATAATAATCTGTTTCATGTTGATGTTTACTGCTATGTTGCTGACAATTACCTGAAAGAGAAGTTGGGGTCCTACACTGGCCTGGAAAAAGTTTAGTTAAATCAGAAAGCAGGACTAATTAAGCAAGTTTATTCTGTATCTATAAAAGGCTATGTTGACTCACACATGCATAATACATATAAAGCTCTCGCTGGTGCCAATCATATGCATGTGTTTCGATCTGTCATTGTTGATAGTGAATTTTTTTTACACTTCTATTATAGAGAAAGGATGGATAGTGATATTCAAATATTTCTTCCAATTAATTTTCTTTCAATGTGCACGAATTTGTGCACCAGACCACTAGTTTACAATAAATAGCCAAAATATGGAAGCAGCCCAAGTACCCATCAATAGATGAGTGAAGTGATGGATGTGGACAACAGGGGGTGAGGGTGAGGGCAGGATTGGGGGGATGAGGGGACATTGGAGGGATAAGGACACATTTGTAATATTCAATAAAGGGAAAAAATAACAGTGGTACATTTACACACTGGAATGCTACACAGCCATACAAAAAAAAAAAGGAAATTTTACATTTTGTGACAGCATGGATGGACCTGAAGATTATTATGCTAAGTGAAATAAGCTGGTCTGAGAAAGACAAATACCATATGATTTCACCTTTATGTGGAATCTAATGAACAATGTAAACAAACAAACTAGAAACAGAGTTATAGATACAAAGAACATACTGATAGCTTTCAGATGGGATGGGGTTTGGGAGTGGGTTGAAAAAATTGAAGGGAGTAAGCAAAAAATAAAACACCTCATAGAGAGAAACAGTATGGTGATTACAGAGGGAAAGGGGCATGCAAGGAGGTATGACAGGGTAAAGGGGAAATCAATGGTGACAGGAGGAGTATTGACTTGGTGTGGTGAACACAAAAGACAATATACAAATGATGTATTATAAAACCTATATAATACTAAAAAATGTGTTTTTATTTTTTAAAGAAAGAGGAAGGGAGAGGGACAGAAAGCTAAAACACATTGATGAGAGATGGATTGGCTGCCTCCTGACAACCCCCAATTCAGGATCAAGCCTGCAACCCAGGCATGTGCTCTGACAGGGATTCATGCCAGTAACCTTTTGTTTCATGAGTTGACACTCAACTACTGAGCAACACCAGCCAGGCTGAAACCTATATAATTGTATTGAGCAATATCACCCCAATAAATTCAATGAAATAGAAACTCTATAAGAGGCATCAATGACATGCTGAATTAACATGACAGGGATTTTCAAATGCAGACACCATCCAGCACCAACATCAAGCATAAAACTGTATTCGCTGAAACATTTGATCAATTTGATTGTTAGATGTACAAGCAATATTATTGAATGTAATATGTGTCTCTCTTTACATAAAAGGACAGATTACTGTATTTTGTAGAAGAGTAAATTTAACAATTTGCTACCAATGAAATGAAACTTTGTCCTCAAACAAAAATAAGAAGGAAATCTAATGTTTTACAACAACATAGATGGAACTAGAGGGTATTATGCTAAATTAAATAAATCAGACAGAGAAAAGGAAATAGGTCAATTTTTAAAACTAATCACTAAATTCTATTACTATATCTGGTGGATGGGTGAGGTAGGCCGATACTGGAGAATGGACTTAATTACATAAAGTACAGCCAGCTATGGCCTGTATCATTTTGTCTAAGCAAAACCATTTAGGGACACAAATGATTTGCTGCTACAAAGTAATTTTCAACACATCTACACTAATAAAAGACAAAGATACTAATTGACCATACCTTAGCTAGGCCCAAGCCATGCCCACCAGCCAATCAGAGGGGTTGTATGCAAATTAACCCAAACAAGGTGGCGGCCAGCAGCCACAGAGCTGGAGCAAGCAGGAGGCTTGGTTGCCCCAGGGATGGAGGAAGCCAAGCTTTCTGCCTGTCTGAGCTGGCTGTGGCCTCCACTCATGGCAACAAAGTTTCAATTATAGAAGACAAATAAATCCCAGATACCTGCTTCCAGCCAGCCTCCACTGGGAGCTTTGGTGGCTGGGGATTGTGGCCAGCCTGCAAACAGCCATCTGCCCCTCACTCAGGCTGGCCACACCCTCATGGGATGAGGGTCCCTGCTGGGGGGCTTAGCCAGCTTGAAAACTGGCATCAGCCCCTCACCAAAGCTGGCCAGACACCCCAGCAGGGACCCCCACCCTTAAGGGGTTATAACCAGCCTTCAAACAGCCATCAGACCCTCACCCAGGCTGGCCACACCCTCATGGGGTGAGGGTCCCTGCTGGGGGGCTTAGCCAGCCTGAAAATGGCCCTCAGCCCCTCACCCAGACTGGCCAGGCACCCCAGCAGGACCCCCCACCCTAAATGGGCTGTGGCCAGCCTGCAAACGGCCCTCAGCCCCTCACTCAGGATGTCCAGACACCCCAGGGGGAACCCCTGCCCTGAAGAGGCTGTGGCCAGCCTGCAAACAGCCATCAGCCCCATACGCAGGCTGGCCAGCCACTCCTATATAATAAAAGGGTAATATGCAAATTGACCCTAACAGCAGAATGACTGGGAATGACTGGTCACTATGACACACACTGACCACCAGGGGGTTGATGCTCAATGCAGGAGCTGCCCCCTGGTGGTCAGTGTGCTCCCACAGGGGGAGCTCTGCTCAGCCACAAGCCAGGTTGATGGCTGCCAGTACAGCTGTGGTTGTGGGAGCCTCTCCTGCCTCCTCAGCAGCGCTAAGGATGTCCGACTGCAGCTTAGGCCTGCTCCCTGCTGGCAAGTGGACATCCCCCGAGGGTTCCCAAGCTCCCAGAGGGATGTCTGACTGCCAGCTTAGGCCCAGCCTCCCAGGGCCTAAGCCAGCAGGTGGTCATCCCCTGAGGGGTCCCAGACTGTGAGAGGGCACAGGCCGGGCTGAGGAACCCCCCCCCCAGTACACAAATTTTTGTGCACCGGGCCTCTAGTGTAAATAATATCCTGTTATTTCCCCAACACTCCCTATGAAATATAAAGATGGTATTTGGTTGCGACTTTGAGGGAGTTACATAGTCATGGTCCATTAAACTTTCTCCTTTATATAAAGGTATATAACAATAAAACATATTTCATTGGATTGTTTTAAGTATCAAATTACAAAAGCAATGCAGAACACTTAATTCCATATCTCACACATCCTATATAATAAAGAGGTAATGTGCAAATTGACCCTCATGCCCTTGCATCACAAGATAGCTGCCCCCACATCATCACAAGATGGCCGCCCCACATTGTCACAAGATGTCCATCCCATGTTATTGCAAGATGGCTGCCCCCACATCATCACAAGATGGCCACCCCACTTTGTCACAACATGGCCACTCCTACATCATCACAAGATGGCCAACTCCATGTGGTTACAAGATAGCCACCACCACTTTGTCACAAGTTGGCCACCACAAGATGGCCACCCCCATGTTGTCACAAGGTGGCCAGTTGAGGGTGACCAGGCCTGCAGGGGAGGTCAGTTGGGGGCGATTAGGCTAGCAGGGGAGCAGTTAAGTGTCAATCAGGCCTGCAGGGGAGTGGTTAGGGGTAATCAGGCAGGCAGACAGGTGAGTGGTTAGGAGCCAGCAGTCTCCAACTGCCGGTTTAGGTCCAATCCCACAGGACATCCCCTGAGAGTTCCAAGATTGAAGATGGTGCAGGCTGGGCTGAGGGACACCCCCTGTGAGTGCACAAATTTTGTGCACTGGGCTTCTAGTCCTAAATAATTCAGTAAGTGTTAATATTAATAATACTTTTCTAATCAGATCCAAGCTATAAGTCCCTCCTCAGAATGATGTACATGGATGCAACGTGTGACATATGATTTCACAAAGTCTGTGAACACTTTTGAGATTCATTTGTCTTTGACCAGAATAAATGAACAAAAAAGGCCATAGATTTAGTCTGCTCAAGTAGAGAAAGCTTCATTGACCATTTTGTATTCTCAGACCAGCCCACACTAGTAAATAAGTGATCTCTCCATTTCACTCTAAGAAGATAATTGTTGTTGAGCTAAATGAATGAGTTACAGATTGTTTGGGGGCCTACTTTCTATTACAATGAACATTATTTTGGGGTTTAGAATGATGAAGGGAATAAATATGACCCATAATGTCAGTACCAAATATAATACCAGCTATATTAAAAACAAAGGATATATATATGAACATTTAATCACCACCTACAAAGCATGAAATGCAAAGTCAGTGTCTTCTTCACCAACTCTCTTCACGGGTCACAATGATCTATTACTAGAAAGAACTGCTGTTAAAAGCTTTTTGTGTGCACCACCCACCCGCACCAATTCATGCACTAGCATATATGCATATGTGTATAACTGATTTTTAAATACTACACAAATGAAAACTGCTCTCCATTAGTGTATTGTATGTGCCTTGTTTTTTATTTTTACTTAAAATATGTCTTGCAGGATATTCTGCAATAAAAATAACTTATCTATCATATTTATTTTAATGGCTGCAGAATGTTTTAATGAATTAGTGGACCATAATTGATTTCACCTATTGATAGACATTTAGGAATTATGCAATTTTCATTAAAATCAACAATGCTGCAATGAATATTCTTGAGCATATGTGGTGATGTTGCAGTACGTGTTACTTTTACCAATTACTGCAGGTTTTTAAAAAGAAAATACTCAAGGTTTTTAATTACATAAACCTGGATTTATAGAAATGAATTTGCATTAAGTTCCTGCAGAATGCTGAAGAAACAGCCAAAATATTAGTGTTTCCAATAGTTTACTAGAATGCATATTTTTGTGATAAATGACTTATTTATTACTATTCTTTTCAGGATTATATTTTTATATAAATCTATATAAAAGCATATTTAGCATTATAATTTTAAAAGATACTTGGCTAATTATGTTTAGAGTAATACAGTTTAAGTTGGGAAATGTCCATGTTACATTAATATATGATATATTATATACTTCCTAAGGAATAGGGGGAAAATAAATAATTTGTTAATGTGAAATATATTTTAAAGTAGTTTGGTAGAATTTATTTTTCTAAAATGACTTCCTCTGATTGTGGCCATACTAATTTTAATCATGCAGGATCAATCTGAGAGATGCTATTTACAATGCTAAATGGTTTTTTAGAATTAACATAATTTATCTGTCATCCAATAATATGCCTGATGTTGTCAAAGTTCAACAGAGGACATTCTTAAATAACAGCTATCTCATATAGACATAAGTATACAACACAAGATTTAACTAGAACGTGATTCAACATGCTATTTAAAGACCTTGTCAAATGGTAAATTTCCACCACTCTTATTTGCTTAGAGTTCAATATATGGAAGATAATGCATTGTTTTTCTTGTTATTATAACCATTTTTTTCTCTGAATACATTCCATATTGGTGAATAAGCTATCCAAATTATGCATATTAATGGAAGTATAGTGTAGATGTGGCAAGTAGATGATAATGAGGAGAACGTTATTTGGTTGAAATGATAGAGCTGGCAGTATTTTTCTCCAGTGCTCTGGAAAACAAAAAAATCTCAAACTCTGTGGTCCATAAAATTGCAAGAGATGCAATGTATTGAAATCATGCTTTTTTAAATAATTGGGTTAAAAAGTAACAATGGCTAAACTCAAGTGCAGATTTAGCCCATAAGTCTATTTGATTCACATTACTCTTCATTAATTGCTTTACTCTACCTCATTTTGTTGTGCTTATTCTATTTCAATTAATGGACCCTTAGCATGTGTATTTACTGAAAACCAATGCCAGGAAATTGCTGCTTAAGGCATCGATCAGATGCTCAAAACTCAGAGGGAAGGCAGGGGTGGGTGGGGGTGAGGGGGAAAGATCAACCAAAGGACTTGTATGCATGCATATAAGCATAAATGATGGATGTGGACAACAGGGGGTGAGGGTGAGGGCAGGATTGGGGGGGGGATGAGGAGACATTAGGGGAATAAGGACACATTTGTAATATCTTATTCAATAAAGGGAAAAAATATTTTTTTAAAAAGACTTATGCTTTGAAGTGCGATATATTTATCTTTCCCTAGCAGTTTTAACATTTAAAAATAAACATATATTTATACATAAGATTGATGATAGCAGAATTTAAAATAGAAATGTGACTGTAGTAATAGCTTAAATTACTTTGTAAGGAATTTGGAGGTTGTAAAGATTTTCTTCCCTCCAGTAGCATCATTGTTATTGGGGAAATTGGTAGGAAGAAACTTAACTAAGGGAGGAAAATCACACTTAGGAATTACAAAGCATGATTATCTCTTCTATTGCCTTTGCTTCCTATTAGGCATCCCTCCAGGTGTTTAGCTAGAGATAGAGTGAGTCACTTTCTTAGTACATATGGAAAGTGACTTTCCTGATGGCATGCTGTCAATGTTGAGAATTAGTTTAATAGCAACAAAAGATATATTCTTATGATATTTTCAAGGTGAAATTGGTACTTGAGTAGTAGACTTCATGCAGAATTGCCCCTGAAATACCAAGTAAGATTATTTTAATGTTACACCTGCATGAAAGGGTGACTAAAAATAGGGGTGAAGAAAAGATAGTTTTGAAAATAGATTTCTTCAAAATATAAAGGAAAATATAATTTGTGATTTGCATCATCCTTTGCCAAATTGGTTTAAAGTACTTCACAGCCTGTATATCCAGAAGCCCAAGCATAATATTCATTATTATAGAATATAGTAGAAAATACTAGGATTAGAAGTCACATTTTGAATCAATAATGCTAAAAACTTATAAGCAACAGTGGGAAAATGAGAGAATCTGCATAAATATTAGGGACCTTGAAGGATCTCTGATGACATCAAAGGTTACTGATCTTTTATTTAAGGGAAAAAAATATGTGCCTTGCAGGTATGAAAAAAGTAAAGTATCTGCATATTCTCCAAAAAGCAATATAGATCTAGGTGGTATCAGTCTGTAAGAAAAAGACTGAATTCAAGAAAAGCCATCTAGATCGGTGGGTGTTGTTCAGTGGTTGAGCACCGACCCATAAACCAAGAGGTCACCAGATTAATTCTAGATCAGGGCACATGTCCAGGTTGGAGGTTCAATCCCCAGTAGGGGAAATGCAGGAGGCAGCCAATCCATCTCTCATCCTGTTTCTATCTCTCTTCCTCTTTCTCTAAAATCAATAAAACCGTATTAAAAAAGAAAGTCTTTTGATTGTTATTAGCTGTTGAGGCAGATGAAATGACAGGTTGTAGCTTAAAAAACCTCAATGTTTTCTTTATTCCTGGTTGTTTTGTATCTCTAATATTTAAAACTAATAAAAATATGAGAACTAATAAAAATATAAAAGTCAAATATACAGGATTGCAAGGAATTATTGTCAGAGAAAGTCTGAGTAAGTCAGTGTTTTGAAAACAGGCTAGACATATATTTCTCTTTATGTTGAATAAATTGGCAAAATTATGTGGCTTTCCTTTTTTAGGGCAGTTAAAATTTAACAGGAAATTCAGACTAAACATGATATTTCAGAGAGGAAAAATTAGCTTAACTGAGGGTAAGAGAAAGATACTACTGATGTTTCTTTCTTTGTGTAAAGCATAGAGCCAAAATTGTGGCCCACATAATGCAGAGAGACAGCATTTAATTGTTATTTTGTTATCACTCCTAGATTAGTTTAACTGTGCCTTTATTTTTCCTTCTTTCCTATTAATTTATTTCATTTTGTTGTATATTAGATTTTTTCCTCATCTATTTGGTTGTGGTTAATAATGGTGAGGAGAAGAATTTTGGCCATTGTTAGGTGAAAAACATACAAAAAAAATACAAATCAGTAGGAGGTATCTGATAGTGTTGACACCCACACCCAGAGAATACCAGTTTTTTGGTCCTTTGAACATTAAGATTAGTTCATATTTGACTGAGTCTTTAAACAGTAATAATACATATATGTATGCCATAATAAGATTTATCTCTCAGATTTCAGGGGGCAGGGGAATTTTTCACGCTTTGGCTTATCTGCCTTCGACTAGGCATAATTACTTTGCTGATAACTAGATTTTAGCTTTTTTTTTCCCCTCCTAATATAGCAAGAAAAGCAAAACAAGTCCGGACATTTAAATGCATCTCCAATTCCCCAGAGCCCTATTTAAGCAAAAGCATCCTATCTAAATAAAGAGGGAATATGCTAATTGACTCTCACACCATCGCAAAGATGGCAGTGTCCACAGTCAATAAGTAGGGAATATGCCAATTGACTGCCCCTCTCTCAAAGATGGCAGCATCCTAGCCAATAAGGAGGGAATATGCTAATTGTCATGACATCAAAGATAGCGGTGCCCACAGCCACAAGATGGCAGTGCCCAATCCCCTCAGCCCCGCCAGGGAGGCCGGTGCGTGGCCCCCAGGCAGACCCAGCCTCCCTGCAGGCCTGCCACCAGAGTCCCCCAGTCCTCTCAGCCCCCCAGGTGCCCAGGATCAGCCCGAGGCACAAGCAAGCTTCGGATGGTGGTTGCCCAGCTGCCCAGGGCCGCCCGAAGCTCAGGTAACCAGGGCTGGTCAAAGCTTGCGCTGCCAGCAGTGGCAGCAGCAGAAGTGTGATGGGGCATCACCTTCCCCTGATCGCCGGGTCGTCTCCCATCCCTGAGGGCTCCCAGACTGTGAGAGGGGGCAGGCCGGCCTGAGGGACCCCCCCTGCAGTGCATGAATTTTCATGCACTGGGCCTCTAGTATATAATAAAGGATACAGAGAACACATCTCTGATGTTCTGTATTATTCTAGATGTTTAATATAGGAGAGGACAACAGTAGAAAATAATGTGTTCAGTGAACCTATTACTTTAGGTTCCTGAACTTTTAGAGTAATAGACATAAGAACCTTATTCAAATCTAATTATTTTTTAAAACATCACTGAGGATGTTGCCAATTTTAGCCATAGTGCTCATTCATACATTTCATATATTCATTGTTCAACTAATTCATTACTATCATTGTTTTAGGAACTAGACAAAACAAAAGCCTTTACTGTTGATCTTTCCTATAGTCCAATAGAGATTTATTGTTTATCTCTCATTTAGACGAATAATTTGGGAATTGTGCTATATTTCTCTCATTTATATATAGGATAATAGTTACATTTCTATTTCAAACAATCATATTTTAATTCATATGATGCATGCCTGTTTGCAGTTTACTGTTTTTTATTACAGAAAAGATGACCCTTTAATAAAATATAGTATATTTTATTTCATTTTATTTTTTTTTTTTACAGAGAGGAAGGGAGAGAGATAGAGAGTTAGAAACATCGATGAGAGAGAAACATCGATCAGCTGCCTCCTGCACATCTCCTACTGAAGATTTGCCCGCAACCCAGGTACATGCCCTTGACCGGAATCAAACCCAGGACCCTTCAGTCCGCAGGCCAACGCTCTATCCACTGAGCCAAACTGGTTTCGGCAATAAAATATAGTATATTTTAATTTTATGAATAGTTTTAAATCACACAGGTCTACATTTCCTAGCAGGAACACACACTCAGAAATTATTTCCTTCAAATGGCAATTGTCTGAATTGCAAAGTTAGGAAAAAGCTTGCTTATAAATGAACAAACAGTTCTTATTTTCATGTAGTTTATTGTCAGCACAGTAACCAAGAAACCTAGGGTAAGAGATGTTTGTGTTTAAGCATATTAATTCAAATGTAGTAATTGGAACTCAGATATCATTTTTTAGCTCTTTAAAATTCATTTTAGAGAGAGAGGAAGGAAGTGGGAGGGAGAGAGAAACCTCAATGTGAGAGAAAAATACTGATTAGTTGCCCCTTGTACGCACCCCAACCATAGATCAAACCTGAAACCTGGGTATGTGCCCTGACCAGAAATTGAACCCGTAACCTTCCAGTGTATGGGACGATGCTCCATCCAACTGAGCCACACCGGCTAGGGCTAATATATTATTTAATGAACATTTTATTTTTGAAATGTTTGATTTACAAGATAATTGTGAAGCTAGAACAAATAGTTTCTTTACACCCTGCCCCCAATTTCCCCTATTATAAATATTTGACATTTGTATGGCACATTTGTTAAAATTAATGAATCAATATTTCTACATTACTAGAGGCCCAGTGCACAAAATTCATGCACAGGTGTGTGTGCCTGCACACTCTCCAAGCTGGTACCCCTTGAGGGATATCCAACTGCCCATTTAAATGAATCATAGTTATTTTAAACTAGAGGCTCAGTGCACAAAATTCATGCACAGGGTGGGGATCCCCTTAGCCCAGCCTGGACCCTCTCTAATCCAGGACCCCTTGGGGTATTTCCGACTGCTGGTTCAGGTCCAATCCTGGGGATTGGGCCTAAACTGGCAGTTGGACATCCCTCTCACAATCCTGGACTGCTGGCTCCTAATCACTCATCTGCCTGCCTGCCTGGTTGCCCCTAACTGCCACATCTGTGGGCCTGATCACCCCTCACTGCCTCTCCATGCTGGCCTGATTTCCCCTAACTGCCCCCTGCCAGCCTGGTTGTCCCCAACTGCCCCCACCACCAGCCTGGTCACCCCTCATGGCCCCACCACTGGCCTGGTCACCCCACACAGCCTGCTTGTTTAGTCATTTGGTCATCTCTTATCTCTCACTAACCCCTGTGCCAGCCTAGTCATAGGGAGCCATCTCTGAATGTGTGAGGGTTAATTTGTATATTACCTCTTTATTATATAGGATTCCCTCACTGATAATTTCAACATCTGTGTCATATTTGAGTCTGGTTCTACTGATTTCTTTGTCTCTGCAGATTATGTTTTTGCTTACCTTTTGGCATATGTTGCTACTTTTTGTTTTAAAAAGATGACCTGTTGTATTGGGTAGTAGGAACTGAGGCCAACTGCCCATTTATTGTAAAGATTTATATTAATCTGGTTATGATATGGCTGTGTTTAATATTTGATGTATCTGTAGATTCCAGAGGCTTAAAATTCCACTAAAGTTCCTGTTTTTATCCCCCTCCCCCCCCTTGACTTTGAGCTCCCCTAAGTACTCCTATTCAAGAGTCTATCTTGCAACTCTTTCAGCTGTAATCTGATACTATTTTACTATAAGATTTCCAATACTGCTTGTTGTGGCATTATGGTATGGGGTATTGGAGATTCTATAATCTTAGGTGTAAATTTTAGTCTTTTAGGGGGTCTCAATCTCAGTGCTGTGACCTTCACAAGTGTTTTTCAAGTGGTATATCTCCTGCCACTAACCTCTTAGGTGAGACAGGAAGGATAGAGGAGCCTGGAGTAGAAGAAATGTTCATCCAGCAGAGATAAGTAAGACTTTGGTAAAATATTCTCCTCTGGCTTTTGTTATAAAGAAGAATCTATGTATTTCACAAAGATATCTCTTCCCCTCCTCTGCCAGAGTCACAAGGGTATATTCACCAAGAGAACCAGACGGACTTCATAGAGGTAAAGTCTGTGAAACTGTGGGATCCTCCCAAGAAATGCAGTTGCTCATGAGCTTTTCACTCTCAGGATAGTCACACTTAGCCTCCAGCAATTCATCAACACTACCATTTCAATGTTTTTACCAGCTTATAAGTCTAGCGGCTTCTTCCTCAGGTATGCCTGATATGTCACCATTGGTTTTGCCTAGCTTTCCAGATTTGAAGCTGTCAGTTTGCCCTTCAACTTCAGTTTTGTGATAGGTCCAAGAAAAGTAATTGATTTTCAGCTTGTTCAGATTTTTCTTGTAAGTTTGCAAGTGATGACTTTCAAGCCTTTTACAAATCAAAGTGGAGACTAAAGATTGCCTTATGACTTTATATGAGCTCATTGAACATACATTTTAATCAAATTTTTGCATTCAATCACAATTTGTATTAACACTTTTCACTGTCCTTCTTATTTCCATCTTCTTCTTGGATAACTCTTGCATTCCTGAAAATAATGTAATAGTTGAAACAACTTTAAACAATAACAATGAAAAGAAAAATCTATGACAATATTATCTCTTCTATAAAAATTCAAAAAATATTTAAATGAATTTTTAGTAAGCTACCCATATATATTTAATATAGTTGCTTTTCTTATTTAAGGTATTATTTTGGGGGGTGGAGCAAACATGATATGACAAACCTTAAAACAGATTTAGAAATATTGATCAGAAACTCTAATTTCTAAAATTTTAAAAATCAATCTTTGCGTCTACAAAAACCTTAACCAGCCAACATTATTTTCATTATTTCTTTTTTATTTATAGATGTCCACATTAAGATGTGTTTAATATAAGATGTCAATTATGGATAATCATATATTCAGTTTGATAATTCTTTTCACGTTTTCTTTGTTGTTAAAACCTAGTTTTAATGTTCCTGATTCAGTCCTCATGTTAATTTATTATTTTTTTACAAATAAATTTACACAGATTATAATAAATAGTCTTTTATTATTTTCTACATTATAAACAACCAAGAATTTACTAAGAGGAACTTGCAACCTTTGGTCTATACATATTTATTATTTTCTCATGAAATAAAAATATATTGCTACATTTCCTTGAGGTAAATCAAATACTATTACTTGATGCACATATTTATCTAAGAAAGGTCTTACTACAAACTAAGTCTGGTGAGCTTAATTGTTTATGATATCTCAACTCATATTCTCTTAACATACCATCATAGAATGAATCAGTCAGTAATCATTGTGGGGAATTTGAAAACTATGGCAAACTAAATGTTTAAATACTGTTACTACTACCAGTGAATAATGATATCAGTGTATTTTGTCATGTGCTTGCTATATATTCAAGGCATTAGCATTTTATTCTCAAATGTAAACATATGGGATAAAACTTAATATCTCAAATTTAAGGGACATTAAACTTAGGCTTATCTCAAATTTAAGGGATATTAAACTGAGGCTTACAGAAATTAAACAGGTTGCCCAAGTTACACCATTAGAACATGATGGAACTAGTGGTACTTCTGGTTCCAATACCTTTGTTGTTAACAGTTGAACCCAACACAAATGTGTCTCTACATATTTACTATATCTGCACATACACAATGATTATGAGTTGAGCAGAAAGAAATTGAGTTAAGACATCACACACTGTTTCAGAGAATCATATTTTTAATCCTAAAAGGTAATAGCTTTCCAAGATAATCAAACATCTGAGTCAATAAGAGTCACATGGATGCACCAGTAACACCTCAATTCTTAAGTCCTAGAATCAAATTATTATCCAAAACATTGCATAAGATATCACACTGGAATTTTTATTCTCAGGCAAATCCAATGACCTCCAAATTTGAAAAATTTATTTTCAGAAGACAATTATACTATAATCTCAGCATTGATCATTGATATAGTGTATAATTTGCTGTCATTTATTTTAGTATCAACTGTCAGTTCTGGTCAGTAATGCTAGATTGTAGAGGAAAGTCTTCACAAGCATGGGGCTTTGGAATGAAAAGTAGTACTCTTCAAAACTCTGCTACACTATTTAAGCTTTTGTGTTTTCTTTGAAGCAGACTGTATTGAGTGGAATATTCTATAACGCACTAATGATCACCTAGTCATAGATAATCAGGTGAGAGTGATATGCACCTTCTTCAGAGGACAGAAATCTACTCTGATTAAAAACTGTCTATAAGAGATGATTTAACGCATATGGGTGAACATATGTGGGCCTATGACTCTATCCTTTTTAATAATTTCTAGAGATCATGGAACTTTATATCATAATATTAATGTACCTTTATGTCACTAACAGAACTTAACTTCAACTTCTACTTCTTTTTTTAAAAAAATATATTTTATTGATTTTTTACAGAGAGGAAGGGAGAGGGATAGAGAGTCAGAAACATCGATAAGAGAGAAACACCGATCAGCTGCCCCCTGCACACTCCCGACTGGGGATGTGCCCGCAACCAAGGTACATGCCCTTGACCGGAATCGAACCTGGAACCCTTTAGTCCGCAGGCCGACGCTCTATCCACTGAGCCAAACCGGTTAGGGATTAACTTCTACTTCTTAATATGAATTAGATTACTAATCTCTTAATGAAAGTTAAGTATGTCAATTGTCCTTTATGAATATTAAATATATAAAAATAGTAGTACTGTATTGACTTCATGAGTATGAAATTTTTTGAAATATTCTAAAATATAAGTCTGCATTAATTTGCATTAAAATAATCAAGAACATACAATGTAGACAATTTAAAAACATTTCCAATAGAAATTATTTTAGTGACTTTAAAGGTGAATTTTATGAAATTTGAAGAACAAAAACAAAATAACTTGTTTATTACTACAATGAAAGGTGTACTTGGCCTGTTTAGATACTTCACTGGATGGCAATCATGCAAATGTGAATTCCAAGACACAATTTATGCTGACTGTGTGTTTTCACTAATAGGTGAAATTGCACAAATTGCAAAATTCACAATTAAAATATTCATATTCTACAACTGACTTAATATAAAATAATATTTTTTATTTTCCAAGCTTTATAATATTAGGGAAGACTAAGTATACATAGTTATTTTTCACTTTATATTATTGGAATAATGTTTTTATATGTGTTTACAGAAAAGTAAACACTTTTTTTTTTATCTTTCACTGTGCTGTACTGAATATTCTATAGTAATAAAAGTGTAATATGCTAATTAGACCAGATGTCCTGCCGGACGTCCTTCCAGATGAAGCCAGGGCTACAGCCACGGGATCGAGGAAGCTGCAATGGTTGCAAGGGAGGCTGTGAGAGAGGGATCCAGGCAGCCACTGTGGCTGCGAAGGCCTACTCTTGCATGAATTTCATGCATTGAGCCTCTAGTATATGGATAATAAAGTTTCCCAAGTGACTTAAGTTCAAAATATTTCTAATGTTTTCTAACCAATTAAAAGTCACAGGTATGCTGCTATTTGTGTGTGTTTTCTTAAGTCAACATATAAATGTTTAGTGTACAAAGCTCCTGTACATGCAATTTAAAAGAGTGTAAAAGGAAGACAATATATTTAAATAGAAGATCTGGGCTTAATTTGTAATGGAAGTTAGTTGATTCACCTTGGGTGTTTTGGTGCATATTTTTCTTTGAAACATTAAAACCTGGTGTTTCCATTATTCTAGTAACTGAATATTTGTTTAAAATAAGCGTTAGACATAATTTATTATTTTTAGAATCCAAGCCACACCAGTGTCATCTTGTTGATTGAACATGATCTCATAATTATCGATGTAGTGTACTGGACAATTACTCCATTTCATATAAATGTATCTCATTTATTTAGCAATGACAGAGTTGAGTGGTTGATAGTCAGAGGTATTATTTTTAGCTATTGTAGCCCTTTTCTGAGTGATGGTGTAATGTGTGTTATGCATGGAATAAATGCTATCTGTAACCAATTAATCATTTGTTAAAATAAAGGTAGCAGTTAAAAATCCTAGCAGAATTTCAGAAATAGGGTTAGTTGAACATTAAAAAGCAAATAAATATTTGTTGTTGTATTTTATATGAATTGCTATTTCTAAAGTATTGATAAATGTTTATGTGTTTTTTTCTAATACAGTGCTAATGTCTTACAAGGCACTTATCTGCCAAATCAGTATTTTTTTTAGGTTTTTACAGATTTGGTCTGCATTAGACAAATGATATGTGCTCTGCATTGGTAGCATTTCGCATGGCTCCCAAACATGTCAGTATTTGAGTTACAAACATTTTACCAGCCTTCAAACAAATCTTTTAATAAATTACAATATTAAAATAGATTGTTATTCTAATTTCCTTTCAAATAAGACACTCAAGGAATACTCAGTATGGATTTGAAAAATATATTTCAATGTTCCAGGGATTTTAATCTATATATGTAATTTTTGTTCAATTTTGTTTCTGCTCCTTGTTCACTTTAAATTGAAAGTCAACAATGACTGGTTAAGAAGACTATGAAATTATTATAGGCTATGCATACTGCAGAGGTTTAGCTGTTTGCATAATATGTTTAATTAGTATTGCACAGTGGCCAAATTACTTTGGCTTATATTCATGGTCACACAATTTTGCTTCTTTTTTTCCTCTTCTTTTTTTCTGTGTATTTCCTATGCAAAAATCTTTAACTAATTTTATGTACTAGAAAGCTAAGCCCTGAATACCCCATTTCTGATGAATTGCTTTACTGAATAAGATGTGTTCAGTTTGCTAATTTTTAATATAATAAGCCTTTGAGCTAGTTGGATAAAGGTTTTCATGCTTTCTATATGAGGTGGAATAAAATTCAACTAATGTTATACTGAGGTACATTTGCACATACCCAAACTACTCATCACCTACACTTATGACATGTTTCCATTGCCCAAAGCCAGGGCTCTTCTCTGTCTACTAGTTATTATATTACATATATTGTTTTTGTTTTAACACTCTTGATATTACTTGTAGTTTTCACTAGTTTGTGTGAAGTAGTTATGATTAAGGTTTGTTGCCTACTGAGACAAAAATGATCAAACTTTAGGTGTCTCCTATCCTTTGATATTCATAAATTATTCATTTAGAAGAAAAATATTAGTGAAGTAAAGCAACTTTTAAGATTTGCCAAGCACTTTGTGCACATTTAGGGCACTATAAAATTATTTGTTCTTTCTCTCTTGCTTGCCCTTTCAGAACATATAGAAATCAGTTTGTTATTGGGAAAGGAAATAATTCTTACAGCATACAACTTGCATTCAAGTGATAGAATGTTTACCAAATCTGACTGTTATTGATTTTTAATACCAATAATGATAGATGTTACTGTTTATATAATAATCAACGAGATCAAAGGGTTCTTTAGCAGCATTATTTACAATAGCCAAATTCTAGAAACAGCCCAAGTGCCATCAGTAGAAGAGTAGATTTAAAAAATGCTGTTGTTCATTTACTAGTACACAATGGAATAATGCATGCCTGAAAAAAAAGGAAATCTCACATTTTTTAACAGTATGGATGGACCTAGATATTATTATGCTAAGTTTTAAAATAAGCCAGTCAGAGAAAGACAAATAGCATATGACCTCACTTATATGTGGAATCTAATGAACAAAATAAACTGAAGAACAAAATAGAAACAGAGGCATGGATACATGGAAAAGACTGACAGCTGTCAGAGGGGGGTGAGGAGGGTAGTACTAAATGAAATAACCTGACGAGTTTAGCCAAAGAACATATATGCATAGCCCGTGGACACAGACAACAGTGTGGTGATGGCCAGAGGAGGGAGAGGGGATGGTGCTTGGTGGAAGTCAATGGGGGAGGGGAGGGAGGGACATCTGTAATAGTGTCAACAATAAAAACAAAGTGAAAAAATAGATTAGAAAAAACATAAAGAGACTTTCCAATAATGTGTATTAATCCACACAAGTCCCAGGCTCACCTCTATGCTGCTACAAACAAAGGGGTGCATATATATTCTTTCTGATTAGTGTTTCAGGATTCTTAGGATATATTCCCAGAAGTGAGATCGATGGGTCAAAAGGCAGCCCTGTGTTTAATTTTTTGAGGAAACTCCATACTGTTTTTCACAATGACTGAACCAATCTGCATTCTCACCAACAGTGCACTAGATTCCCTTTTCTCCATATCTTCTCCAGCACTTGTTGTTTGTTGATTTATTGATGGTAGACATTTTGGTAGGTGTGAGGTGATATTTCATTGTGGCTTTAATTTGAACCTCTCTGATGATTAGTTACATTGAGCATTTTTTTCATATGTCTAATGGCCAACTGTATGTACTCTTTGGAGAAGTGTCTATTCAGGTCACTTGCCCATGTTTTAATTGAACTGCTTGTCGTCCTAGTGATGAGTTGTATAAGTTCTTTATATATTTTGGAAATTAACCTCTTATAAGATGTGTCATTGGCAAATATGTTCTTCTACACAGTGGGTTCTCTTTTCATTTTGTTGATGGTTTATTTTGCTGTTTAGAAGCTTTTTAGTCTGATGTAGTTCCTTTTTTTCCCTTTGTTTCCCTTGCCCAAAGAGATATTGGCAAAAATGTTGCTACATGTCTGAGATTTATCTGCCTATGGTTTCTTCTAGAAATTTTATAGTTTCACAATTAAGTCATTTATCCATTTTGAGTTTATTCTTCTGTATGGTCTAGTTTCATTTTTAATGCATGTACCTGTCCAATTTTTCCAATTTCATTTATTGGAGAGACTATCTTTACTCCACTGTGTGTTCTTGCCTCCATTGTCAAATATTAATTGATCTTTCTGTAGCTACCACACTGTTTACTATTTGTGTCTGCATCTGCTGAACCTGAATGTGTGTGGGAGGTCCAATCTGTGTAGAAGGGTCAGCTGCTTCCAGCTTAGAGCTGGGGGCAGATCTGTAAAAGGAGTGCAGCTCCTAGAGGTCCACCTCTACCTGTCAGCTACTCCACCTCCCCTTGAGTTTGCCTGGTCTTCCTCCAGAGTCTTTGGAAGAAAGACTATAAGTGTATCCATGCTAGCTGAGATCCACAACCATTTCCACATGTTGAGACCTGGATAAGACAGACCAACCAGGTTTGAGAAGAAAAGGCTAGTGTTTCTCCTACTTAGGGATAACACAGTCAGGCACTCAATGAGGAAAAACAACAACAACAACACAAAAACCCTTCTTCAAAGCCAAACCCTTCAGTCTAAGCCAGAGTCTCCAATTCCAGTTCTTTTGGGTGTGTGGCGGGGGTGGTCTGTAGGTTCAGGTTAGATACATTCAGCTGTCCCCTCTGCAGTTGCAAGCTCAGTGGCCCCTGGCTCGGGAGCGGGGGGGGGGGGCTGGCGGGCATAGACCAAAAGAGTTTCCCATTGGGAATGATGCTAGCTCAACCTGTGGCAGGGAGCTAAACGCTTAATCCATATCCCAGACAATAGCCTCCTAGGGTCTCACACTTTGAATATCCCTGCTTTGAGCTGCTCTTCCACGCCCCCCACACACAAACAGAACTGCATCCTGTGGGGGTATCTGGGACTTGGCATGGTTGATCCAAACAGTCTCCCATTGGGATACTGCCTGCAAGCCTGTAGGAAGGGGCAGTCACTTATTCCCTTTCCCATGGTACACGGCTGAACTCACAGGGGAGATTGGATTTGTCTCTCTGCAATGTAGCCACACAGACCAGCACTCGTTCTTCTGGGTTACAGACAAAAGCCTCTCTGGGATACGCAGTCCAAAAATCTAAACTTTGTGGGGGCTTCTAAGTCCCTTGGCACCATAGAACCAAGCAGAATGAGGCTGAAGGTCCCATCCCTGCATGGTATTCTGATCTCTCAGGGTGGCTTGCCCCAGCAGGGTAGGGCCTAAAGTCCTGGTTTGGCATAGCTTCCCTGCGCTAACACACCCAGCAGGATGGGGCCAAAGTCCCAGCCCTTCACTGCCAAACTCAACAGGACAAGGCAGGCAAAGTGGCTCAACAGGTGGGGGAATGAGAGCCAGTTTAGTCACTGTTTGGGTCTTTGCCAAAAGCCTCCCCAGAAAATAGAGGGCCCCTTCAAGTCATTGTTGGGTGTGGTTAGCTGACCCCTCTGCAGGACCTGAATATAGCAGAGTGGCCTCGCCAGCAGTATAAATCCAGACCATGAACTCCCCATGAGGTACTACAACAAAAAGAGTGCTCTTCCCTCAAAGGTTTAGGTCTGAGTATCCCAGGTAGACTGAATCTCTGCTGATTTTCACCTCCAGATGCTACCAGCTCCTCTTCCTATCTCTGTTGCTCTGGGTTGGGGATCTTCTGCATGGAGTTGAGACTCCAGGCTTCTAGGAGGAGGGAGTTTTGCAATCTTGATATCCCCCTGGCTTCTGAGTCACCACTGCATCTGTGTGTGGGGGGAGGGGAGGCATCCCTATCTGTGTCTCCACCCTGCAAGCACTTTGAAACAATGTTGTCCTGTCATATGTGGCTTCTTCTGTAATCCTTGGTTATAATACTTTAGTTCAGCTGGCCTTTATTGCTTATGCAGCTTGATTGCTTGGTAATTTAGCTGTAAATCCAGTTTGGGGGTGGGAGCATATGGGTGCAGCTTCCACTTACTCTGGAGCCATCTTGGAATCCCCTAGTCTTTATTTTTAACACTAGAGGCCTGGTGCATGGATTTGTGCACTCTGGGGTCCCTCAGTCTGGCCTGCGTCCTCTCGCAGTTGGGACCCATCAGGGGATGTCAGGCTGCCGGTTTCTGCCTGACATCCCCCACGGGTTGTAGTAGTGTGCGAAGTGCCAGGCGGCCTGGGAGGAGCCCAAGTCCCAGCTGGGCGCTGAGCTGCTCCCGCTCATTCCGGCCCCACTGCGCCTGCCAGCTGCCACCATTCAGTAAGCTTGCTGAATGGTGCTCCCATTGAGGGAGCACACTGATCATTAGGGGGCAGCTTCTGCATTGAGAGTCTGCCCCCTGGTGGTAGTGTGTGTCATAGTAACCAAATGGTTGACTGGTTGAATGGTTAACTGGTCACTTAGGGTTTTATATATATAGATTTCTATTTCTAGGACTTCCCTCACAATCTCTGACTCTTTTATGGTTCCTCTAGCCAGAAATACAGTTTCCAATACAGTTTCTATTGGAAATTTAGCTGCCAGCTCTATATCTTTGCCCAGCTTTGCAATTGCCACTCTATGGGGTAATTTGTGAGAAAAAAAAAAAAAAGGTGGGGAAATGTATGGGGACTCTCATCCTTAAATGAGTTGCTTATGTATATTTTGACTCCTCTCCACATTTTCCCTCTTTTAATTTATATTTCAGAGTTCTCTGATAGTTGATTCTTAAATATTTTCTAGAGATTTTAGTTATAATTATTGATAAACATAGGCTATACTGGGCTTACTACATTTTGGACACAACTAAAACCTTCTGAGTAGGAAGTGAATCTTAGTTGGTGCTTGTGTCTGATGAGCATAGAGAAGGGTTCTGTGAGCATATGACTCAAACCTTTGAAATTGGATGCTTGACAGCTGGCACTTGTATCTCTGAGGGGGCTTATATGATCCTGTTGGTCCTTCAAGTGTTAAAAGTACTGCAAGCTGTTTTCAGCAGTGGCTCCTGGGACAAGGTACTATCAGCATGAAGGAATAAGGCTGGGAATAATCCCAAATGAGTGTTTTGAAAATAAATGTGGCTTGATCTAATGTTTGCTTTATGATGATCACTCTGTTTACTTTTTGGAGAACAGACCCAATGAGACTAGAGCAAAAACGAGGGGACCATATAGGAAGTATTGCAATAATTCAGGTGAATTATGGCTTATACCAGGATAGTAGAAGTATGTGTGGAGGATAGTTGTCATATTGCAGGTATATCTTGAAACTAAAGCCAACATAAATTTTAAACATATTGGATATGGAATTTAAGAATAATAAAGGAATCAAGGGTGATTCCAGTACTATTTAACTGCTGAAAATAGAATTTTTTAGTTTTAAAATTGAAATGATAATTTTGTGGAGAAGCAAGTTTAGGTTAAATAAAATTTTTTGAGTCACATTTGCTTTGTGATATCTATCTCACATGCAAATAAAGATGTTAAGTAGGTATTTAGATATATAAGGCTGGGTTTTTGGCACATTGTCTTGGCTTAAAGTTATGCCACTGGAAGAAAGTTTCAAGAAGGGGAAGCATGATCTACAATATCAAATGCATCATCATCAAGAAAGTGAGATCTAAGACTTAGCTATTTTATTTTAGCACCATGCAAGTTATTTGTACATTGATAAGAGCATTTTCAGAATAGTACTAGACGTTAAAGTCTGGATCAAATGTGTTTGAGACAGAATGAGAAGAAAGAAATTGGATACATCTTGTATAGACAATTATTTTGAAGACTTTGTGAAAAGGCATATAGGGAAATTGTATAAGTTCAGCAGATAATTTTTTAAAGAATAGAAATAAAGAATGTTTGTATTTTGGTAAAACATTATGCTTTTTTGAAACCTATTGCTTCTTTCAGCTATTGCATTTATTTTTCTATTTTTTATGATTAAGCTATTGAAGGATCAATAGATACCTATTAACCTCAAAGTATAATGGAATTGACCAAAATGTTTTACTCCTAATAAATAGAGCATACATAATATTTATAGAGCTAGAAGGACATTTCAATAGTTCTAAACATTAGTTATTGCTGTGAGCACTTTGAAACAGTATTGTCCTATATTAAAAGGACAATACAAGTTAACGACAGCAACCTGAAATGACTAATAAATGCATTTTAATCAATTTCATGAATTTTTAAAAACATATTTAGGATATATATGTGTGTGTATATATTTCAAAACAAGGAAAATTTTGTTTCAAACTATACTTTCATGGAGATGCTAAAAACAAGTGTAATGAACAATATAAAGGCTCAATTTCAAAAATGTCATACTTAACATCAATGCTTACATACTGATACAGAAAATATTATTTTACAAAATTATTAAATATTATGTGTTTATATTCATGGAGTGGAATATACTCCAGTAAGTTGAAATTGTGAAAACAGAATATTGCTTATCTTTAATGTGCTCTTTTAAAATAGTATTTTATCTTTCACCTAGGGGAAAATATTAGAGAAAATAACATTTGTAATGGACCCTGGAGGTAATCTAGTCCAAGTTTCTGTATTTATAAATGTAAAAATTGAAATTCCGTATGTATAATGACTCATCCAAGATAACACGGCGAATTTTGATAAAGTTTGGCATTGCATGGTTTTCAGTACTTTTGCCATTTTTACTGTTTGGAATCACATTAGAGAATATAATTAAACATTAGGAAAATGTCTCTTATTTCCTTTCCTTCACTTCCTGCCTTTCTCCTTTTCTTCTCTCTTCTTACTCCCTACTCCCTTTACCCTTTTTCTTATTCCTCTCCTTTAGAAAAGAAGACTTAAGTGTTAATGAAGCAGAGAAAAGTTTAAAGAGATTTATTCTAGCACTTTTTACATAATTTTTAACCTACACACACACACAACCTCTATGGCCATTTGGAAGACATAACACAAAGCTCTAACATTCCCAATTCTTTGTATTTAGAAAAATAACCTCTACTATTTCAGAGAACAAAATAGCCCATATATCCTCGGACAGAAAGAAATAACAGTAACCCTACAGATTTATTTCTTGAACTTCAAATCAGTCATGTTCTGAGGTTTCTCTTTTCTCTGGGCTATTAACCAATATACCTAAAATTTATTGGTTTTAGAGTGCAGACAACCACTCTAAAACCAATAATTTTTCAGAACAATCAATCTTTTAAAATTTGCAAGTGATTTAACACCTGAGATCCTCAGTAAAGTAATCTAGAAAATAGGATGATAATAATGCCTACCCTATGTAGCTATTGCTGGCTTTAAACTGTGTACCTGGTACAGTATAAATACTCATGTGTTAATTATTTAATTATTGTTATTATCATTAACAACACTCTTCAAATGGGAAATACCTGACTGGAAACTGATGAATATATCAATAGTCAAGGATTTAAACAATAGCCATAAGTAGGACCGGTGATCTTGTCTACTTAAAATTCAGTTAGTGACATCATAAATAAGTGGATACATTAAAAAATACATAATAAAACATAATATTATCTTTTTTGAAGATGTTTGTCATGTGTTCATATTTTATCCTATGAAATCTAATTCTTTTAAAAATTGTAATCAAATTGATATTGTTATTAGAGTGCTTAGCTGTACTATTGAAATGGATTTTACATTAAAAGAGATATGGAGTATTCTATTTATGAACCTCAAATGAGCATATGTACTGATACCATTGTAATCTCTCATTGTATACAGATAAGTATACAAACCGGGTAGCAACATCTCTTGCATATGCTACCTTCAGAGTGATAATAAAACTCTTGCAGAACATGTGTACATCATGAAGGAAATAGCAATGAATTTTCTCTGGAAACTGATAGCCCTTATTAGCATGAATTGAATTGTGCATTTGTGTTTGCAATCAGCTGATTGATGTGACAATAGATTGCTCTGTACACATTCCTGTACTTATACTTCTGTTTATCCTGCTGTGTGTTATGCTCTCATCCAGACCATGCAGGTCAGATTGAAGTTTTCCCTTCCCAACTTCACTGTCTGGAGATAATGGAAGAAGGCAGGAGAATGTACTAATGTACCAGTTGTTATAATCTCCCTTTTCTGGTGTCCCTCTTTATTTCCATCTGTATGTTTGACATTCTAGACAAAACTCCTTTAGAACACATGATGATATGGCCTCTCCCACCCATTAATAGGAAGGTGGTTGAATGTGTAGCACTCCATAGCCTTTATTCATCTAGATTTATAAAAAATGCCTCTTCATCCTGGCAGGCTTAGCTCAGTGGTTAGAGAGTCAGCCTGAGAACTGAAGGGTCACAGGTTTGATTCTGATCAAGGGCACATACCTCAGTTGCAGGCTCAATCCCTGGCTCTGGTCGGAGCATGTGCAGAGACCAATCTATGTGTTTCTCTTTCGCTGTCTCTCCCCTCCCACTCTCTCTATAAAATCAATAGGAAAATATCCTCAGGTGAGGATTAAAAACAACAAAAAAGTTTCTTCTTTTCTTTTAGTATTGCCAACTCATATATATATATATATATATATATATATATATATATATATATACATATATATATACATATATATATATATATAGTGTCAGTGATCATGCTGATACTGCTGTGCCATCTGAAACTTTAGCCTTTTACCTTCTTTTATGGTATAACTAGGGGCCCAGTGCACAAATGTGTGTACCTTGAAAAGAACTGTGGGCTGTGGTGAGCACAGGGGCGAGTCTTGGCCCATCCTCACACCCCCGCCCAGCCCCTCCCACAGCGGCCCCTGGTCCCCTGTCTGTAGGCAGCCCCGCTCCCACCATTGCTCCCATGCACTGTAGGCGCCTGCCCGGCTTGCACCCACTGTCAGCAAAGAACAATTGGGGCCAGCGCCAGCAGCAGGTGTGAGTGGGGCCTGCACCCTCAGCAGGTGCAACCGGGAGCCGCTGCCCTGATTGCCCCTGAGGAGCAGAGGGAGGTGCAGAAGCCCTCAGAGCAATCAGGGCCAACAGCCACCACTCGCACCCACTGATGGCGCCAAGAGATTGGGGCCAGCACTGGGTGTGGGCCGAAGATGTGAGCAGCGGCTCTTGTGCCTGCAGTGGGTGCAAGCAGGGCTGTCGCCAGCAGTGGGTGCGAGAGGCAGCGGCCGACCCCAGTGGCCCCTCAGGAGCAAGGGGAGGTGCAGAAGCTTGAGGGACCATTAAGGCTGGCAGCCGCAACTTGCACTGGCTGATGGCGCAGAGCGATTAGGGCTTCGCTGGGCTCTGGCAGCAGGTGTGAGCAGTGGCTCTGTTGCCAGCAGCAAGTGTGAGCAAGGTTGGTGCTGGCAGCAAGTGAGAGAGCCAGCCAGGCAAGACTGCGGTGCATGGGAGCAAAGAATTTTCAATAACCACCAGAGGCTGGCCCGGATGACAGTGACTGGTGCCCCACCTTGGTCTGGTGCCCCCGCTCACCTGAACCACCATCCTGCTGTGGCCAACGCCTGCCATGTTCCGCAACTCTGCCACCTGCTGCTGACACCGGCCATGTTCTGCGCACACCCCCTGATGGTCAATGCATGTCATAGTGACCAGTTGTTCCGTTGTTCTGCCGTTCACTCTATTTGCATATTAGGGTTTTATATATATAGATTAACATGAACTAAATAAATCTAACTTATGCTACAGCTGTCAAAGCACCTGAGTATTTATAGTTCCACCTATCTTCTGAGGCAGGAGAGCTTCCATAACACATATGGAAGGGTGAACCTGGAGCAGATGGACTCACATACTCTGGCTTCCATTAAAGCAAGACGGGAAAACACTGCACAGGGCCTAAGCACAGCTCTGTCCAGGGTACAGAACTCAATGTGCCCTATATGATGGTTGTGCCCATCCAAATGCATTCTAGATGCCTCAATACCGGATTTTTTAGTCCTGCATTTTTCAATAAAAATAAAAATGTTACTTTAAAAGAAAAATTTTTCAAAAAGTCTTGTTAGTGGTCAATGATTTGAACTATCATTTGTTCAAAAGATGATAACTCAGACCACTAAGTGACTTGGCACTTTCAGCTATATGACAAAGCCTACCTTGACTAATGAGAAATGCAACATTATCTGAAAATAAACTCCTGGAGGAATAGGGGAAAAAATAAGATCTGCAAGTGACTATATATATATATATAGTATATATATATATACATACTAGAGGCCCGGTGCACAAAAATTTGTGCACTCAGGGGGGAGGGGAGGTCCCTCAGCCTGGCCTGTGCCCTGTGCCCTCTCGCAGTCTGGGACCCCTTGGGAGATAACGACCCGCTGGCTTAGGCCTGCTCCCGGGTGGCAGAGGGCAGGCCCAATCCCTAGGTGCAGCCCCTGGCCGGGCTCAGAGCAGGGCTGATTGGGGAGTTGGAGCACCGCCCCCTGTCATGCACAGAGCAGGGCGGATTGGGAAGTTGTGATGCCACCCTCAGTCACGCTCAGGGTAGGGCCGATTGGGGGGTTGGGGCACCGCCCCCTGTCACACTCAAGGCAGGGCTGATGGGGAGGTTGCGGCACCACCCCCTGTCATGCACAGAGCAGGGCCGATCAGGGGGTTGGGGAGCTCCCCTCTGTCACGCACAGAGTAGGGTCAATTAGGGGGTTGGGGAGCTCCCCCTGTCATGCACAGAGCAGGGTCGATCAGGGGGTTGGGGAGCTCCCCCCTGTCACTCACAGAGTAGGGCCAATAGGGGAGTTGGGGCACCGCCCGCTGTCACACACAGAGCAGAGCGGATCAGGGGGTTGGGGTGCCGCACCCTGTCACACTCAGGGCAGGGCCGATGGGGAGGTTATGGCTCTACCCCGTCACACACAGAGCAGGGTCCATGAGAGGCAGTTGGAGCGTCGCCCTCTATCATCCACAGAGCAGGGCCAATCATGAGGTTGGAGCACCGCCACTGTCACACTCAGGGCAGGGCCAATGGGGAGGTTATGGCTCTACCCCATCACACACAGAGCAGGGCCCATGGGGGGGGGGAGGGTTGTGGCCCCGCCCCCTGTCACACACAGAGCCACAGGGCGATCATGGGGTTTGGACGCTGCCCCCTGTCACGTTGATCCCGGTACCGGGAGACATATTACCCTTTTACTATATAGGATAGAGGCCTGGTGCATGGGTGGAGCTGGCTGGTTTGCCCTGAAGGGTGTCCTGGATCAGGGTGAGGGTCCCCACTGGGGTGCCTGGCCAGCCTGGGTGAGGGGATGATGGCTGTTTGCAGCTGGTCACACACCCTTCAGGGTGGGGGTCCCCACTGGGGTGCCTGGGCAGTCTGGGTGAGGGGCTGAGGGCTGTTTTCAGGCCACCTGAAGCTCCCAACCGCTCCTTTTTTTTTCTTTTTTCTTTTTTATTCTGGGCCAGCTTTAGCTCTGAGGCTCCAGCTCTTAGGCCTCTGCTCCTGAAAGCAGGTATCTGGTTTGTTTCGGTTCTTAATCGAAACAATGTATAACTCCAGCTCTGAGATCCTGGGCTCACTGAAAGCAGGTTTCTGGGGTTTTGTTTAGCTTCTCAGAGGCTGGCAAGGCAGGTGGGGAACGTTGGAGTCCTCCCTCACTGAAGCAAGCAAGCCTCATGTTAGTTTCAAGCTGCCTGGCTGCCGGCCGCCATCTTGGCTGGCAGTTAATTTACATATCTCGCTGATTAACCAATGGGAAGGGTAGCGGTAATTACCATGTTTCTCTTTTATTAGATAGGATATATATATATATATATATATATATATATATATATATATATATATAGACAGGGGCCATCACAACCGAACAGATGATCAACCAGGCTGCATAGGGCAACAAGGTCAGCAGGGGAGTTAATGAGGAACATCAAATGACTGAGCAGCACACTGCATGGGGAAACCAGGCTGGCAGGAGGGTTAGTGAGGGACGACCAAATGACTGAACAGCAGGCTGTGTGGAGCGACCAGGCTGGCAGTGGGGGCAGTGAGGGGCTACCAAATAACCAAACAGCAGGCTGTGTGGGGAGACCAGGCCAGTAGGGGGAGCAGTGACAGGTGACCAAGCCATCAGAGGGGGGCAGTTGGGGGCAACCAGGCCGGCAGGGGAGGCAGTAAGGGGTGTCCATGCTGGCAACGGGGGCAGTTAGGAGCAACCAGGTTGGCAGACAGAGGCAGTTAGGGGTGATCAGGCTGGCAGGGGGGCCAGTAGGGGCGATCAGGCAGGCAGGCAGGTGAGCAGTTAGGAGCCAGTGGTCCCAGATTGTGAGAAGGATGTCTGACTTACAGTTCCTCAGGATAGGGCCTAAGCTGGTAGTCCAACATCCTCCGAGGGGTCCCGGAATGGAGAGGGTGCAGGCTGGGCTGAGGGGACCCCCACCTCCACACATGAATTTTGTGCACCAGGCCTCTAGTTGGTGTATAAAAAAGCCGCTTGAAAAGTCTGTAAGATGGCAAGAGACCTTCCTACAGAATGATACTGCTCAGATAGCATATATGTGGCAGCTAGCAGCCTGATGATTAATGTCACAGATAACTTTATTTTCTGATGATAGTATCTGCCATATATATCCTCAATGAATTGAATAGACCATCAAAAGCCATTGTCAGGGAGTTAGTGAAACTTTAACAGAATAATCCATATGTGGCTAATGAAAAATTAGGATGGATCAAGTTTTAGAAGCTATTATACACAAGCCTTTGTTCATAGTATTTTATGACTTACATGGGGAGAGAAATCAGTGATTTTTAAAGAGCATGAGTGGGTGGCAATGCACCTGTATGGGACTCAGATCACAATAACTGAAGGGCTCTTTCAAATTACACCTCCTCACTACCCAGATTCTCTGACCTCCTAAAGGTGCATAGCACCTTTAGGAGCACCTGTGAGAAGCACTTCCTTATAACACCACACAGAGGTTTGTTAATGTGGAAGAAACGTTGAGAAGTAACTTTTCTTCCTCCACAATAAATTTTACAACTTCATGTATTATTAAACAAGAGAGAAGCTCTTTCAATTTTAGCAGCTTCTCAGTATAAAACCATAAAATATCCTTCACATGAGAATATGAGACTTACCATCTGCTTTACTATCTTAAAACAATAGTTATCAATGACTTATTTCCAGGTTTATAATGAGCTTATTGTACTGTGAGCATCCTTAGGATTTTAACAATTGTGAAAATATCGTCTAATTGGTATTCTGCAAAATTTTAGTCCTTCTTGTGGAATTTTTTGATAGCTCATCTTAAAATGAACAATATTTCTGTTTGTGGCTCAATTTTTAAACTTCTGTGTTCAATTTATATCTTAGAATGAAGATAAGGCTAGGTAAAATTCAGAAGAAAACTATTAAATGTGAGAAATAATAGTTAAGTATACTACAGCCCTGGACAGTGTCGTACAGTGGTTAGAGCATCAGCCTGCACACTAAAGTGTGGAAGGCTCAATTCCCAGTCAAAGGCACTTATCTGGGTTTCAGGCCATTCCACCCCCAGTTGGGGCATGTGTGGAAGTCAATTAATATGCCTCTCTCACATCTCTCTCTCCCCCTCCTTCCCTTCCACTCTCTGTCTAAAAAAACTTCAATGGAAAAAAATATTCTTGGGTGAAGATTAACAACAAAAAACCTCACACAGAATTAATGATTTCCCATGGCAATTGATCAAATGTTTGTGCAGTAATTTGACATAATTGTTTGACTAGAATTTAATTTCCAGTGCCAAATGAAAAGCTCATTCACTTTATTTTAGTGTTCATTTTTTATAATAATTTTAATGTTTTTGCAATAATTATGTCTGAGCAAGAGATAACTTGCTGATAGGTCACTTTAATTTCTAAGTAGTTTTGTCTTATTAGATCAGTTTAATTTCTAAGTAGTTTTGTCTTATTAGTGGCTGCTAATGTCTTGGTTTTGTAGTTGAACTTACTCTAAAAATTTATTACTTCTCTAAAAATTTTGAAAACTCCACCAGGATTAATCTTAAATCTATATCATTAATTATATCTTAGAAAGTATATATAAAAGTCACAGAATAAAATAGTTGTGTTATTTCTGTTGTGTATTACTGGTTTAACATATTTGTTAGAAATATTCTGAAAATATATAGCATATTGTAATTTTTTGTATGTGGTTCATTGCCATTAGAGAAGCAGTGCTATATATAGTGCATTAAACAAAATACATCAGGTTTACAACAGTTTGCATCCATCTGCAATGCATGATAGTTTATGTATTATAGTGCTGATGATTAAGAAAATACCGTTTTATTCTCAAAACTTTAACTTGAAATTTCTTTGCTAATAAGAAATTAATGCTTGAAAATTGAACACTAAAGTGAATTCTATTTTGCTAAATCTTCTAATATACTGAGCTTAAAATATACAGATTTATTTTCAGGACACATTCTTTTTCTAAAAAAAAAAATTTGATGAAAATGTGGGAAAAAGCCAATTTTACCTTATATCATATAAATATAAAGAGCCAGGGGCTGTTACATCCAAAACAACCGAATGGACAACCAAACAGGCTGAGTGGGGTGACAAGACTGGGAGGGGATTAGTGAGGGACAACCAAACGATTGAGCAGCAGGCTGTGTGGGGCACCAGGCCATCAGGGGGGTTAGTGAGGGACGACCAAATGACTGAGCAACAGGCTGCATGGGGAGACCAGGATGGCAGAGGGGTTATTGAGGGATGACTAAACAACTGAGCATCAGACTGCATGGGGTGACCAGGCTGGCAGGGGGGTTAGTGAGGGATGACCAAACGACTGAACAGCAGGCTGTGTGGGGCGACCAGGCTGCGGGGTGGGGCAGTGAAAGGTGACCAAACGACAGAGCAGCAGGCAGTGAGGAGCAACTAGGCCGGCAGGCGGCGCAGTTGGCAGCAACCAGGCCAGTAGGGGTCCAGTGAGGGGCAACCAGGAGAGCAGGGGGGAACAGTTTGGGGCAACCAGGCCATCAGGGGTGGGAAGTTGGGGATGACCAGGCCAGTGTGTGTGTGGGGGGGAGTTGGAGGTAACCACGCCAGCAGGGGGGCAGTTGGGTGCACCTAGGCCAGCAGGGGGGCCAGTGAGGAGCAACCAAGCTGGCACGGGGGGCAGTTAGGGGTGACCAGGCCAGCAGAGGTTGACACTTGGGGGGACCAGGCCAGCCAGGGTGGCAGTTAGAGGTGACCAGGCTGGGGGAGGGCAGTTGGGGGCAATCAGGTTGGCAGGCAGAGGTGGTTAGGGGTGATCAGGCTGGCTGGGGGGCAAATTAGTGGCAACCAGGCAGGCAGGCAGCTAAGCAATTAGGAGCCAGCAGTCCTGGATTGTGAGATGGATGTCCGACTGCCAGTTTAGGCCCGATCCCCAGGCTCGGGCCTAAACCGGAAGTTGGACATCCCCCAAGGGGTCCCGGATTAGAGAGGATTCAGGCTGGGCTGAGGCGACCCTCCACCGCCCAAGCACAAATTTTGTGCACTGGGCCTCTAGTCTATATAATAAAAGCCTAAGCAACCACTAAGGCAAAATGACAAGAATGACTGGCCTCTATAGTGCGCACTGACCACCAGGAGGCAGATACTCAAAGAAGAAACTGCCCCCTGGTGGTCAGTGTAATCCCACAGGGAGAACGATGCTCAGCCAGAAGCTGGGCTCATGGCTGGTGAGCGCAGTGGTGGTGGCAGTAGCCTCTCCCGCCTCTGCGGAAGTGCCAAGGTACAGTGAGCCAAGCTGTAAGGAGCAGTGAGTAGGCGGGTGGTAAGGAGCAAGGAGTCCCAGACTGCAAGGGGGCGCATGCCAGTCTGAGGGACACCCCCCCTCCAGTGCACAAATTTCATGCACCGGGCCTCTAGTCTACATATATAAAAGGCTAAGTGACCAATCGTCTGTCCATCCTACTGTCTGAGGAGCAACTGGCCAGTACATATGATGCGCACTGGCCATTTAAAAATAAACATTGACTCTCACATACCTGATACATATAAAGCTCTCGCTGGCACCAATTGCACACGGGTGTTAATTTTATAAGTTTTTGAGCAAACTCCATACTGTTTTCAACAGTGGCTACACCAGTCTGCATTCCCACCAGCAGTGCACGGGGGTTCCTTTTTCTGCACATCCTCACCAGCACTTGTCCTTTGTTGATTTGTTGATGATAGCCATTCTGACAGGTGTGAGATGGCACTTCATTGTCATTTTGATTTGAATCTCTTGGATAATTAGTGACTTTGAGCATGTTTTCATATGTCTCTCAGCCTTCTGTATGTCCTCTTTTGAAAAGTGTCTATTTAGGACCGTTTACCCATTTTTGATTGGATTGTTTATCTTTCTTTTGTTACGATCTTTAAGTTCCCACAAATTTTGGAGATTAGGCTGTTATCAATGTGACATTGGCAAATATGTTCTTTTTTGCAGTGGGCGTTCTTATTCTTTTGTTGATGGTTTCTTTTGCTGTGCAGAAGTTTTTTATTTTGATGTAGTCCCATTTGTTTATTTTCTCCTTGGTGTCCCTTGCCCTAGGAGCTGTATTGGTAGAGATATTGCCAGGACATATGTCTGATATTTTGCTTCCTATGGAGTGTTCTAAGATTTTTGTGCTTTCCCATCTTACGTTTAAGTCCTTTATTTATTTTGAGTTTATTTTTGTGTATGGTGTAAGTTGGTGGTCTAGTTTCATTTTTTGCATGTAGTTGTCAAATTCTCCCAACAACATTTATTGAAGAGACTGTCTTCACTCCATTGTAGGCTCTTGCCTCCTTTGTCAAATATTAATTGAGCATAATGGCTTGGGTCAATTTTTGGGTTCTCTGTTCTGTTCCAATGGTCTATATGTCTGTTCTTGTGCCAGTAGCAGAAAGGTAAAGTGAACCCTGGCTTGTAATATAGCTTGATGTCTGGTATTGTGATACCTTCAACTTTGTTTTCTTTCTCAGAATTTTCCTGGCTATTTGGGGACATTTTTTATTCCAAATGAATTCTTGGAGAGTTTGTTCTAGATCTGTGAAATATGCTGTTGGTATTTTGATGGAGAGTGCATTGTATCTTTAGATTGTTTTGGGTAATATGGACATTTTAATGATGTTGATTCTACCAATCCATGAACACAGTATATACTTTCATTTGTTTATGTCTTCCTCTATCCCTTTTTTCAGAGTCCTATAGTTTCCCAAATAAAGGTGTTTCTCTTTCTGTGAGTTCACTATTGGCATATAAAAAATCCATAGATTTTGGGGTGTTCATTTTTTATCCTGATACATTGCTGAATATATTTATTAAGTCTAGCAGTTTTTGATAGAGTCTTTAGAGTTTTCTATGTACAATATTATGTCATCTGTGAATAATGACAGTTTTATTCTTCTTTTCCAATTTGGATGTCTTTTATTTCTTCTTCTTGTCTGATGGCTATGGTTAGCACTTCCAGTACTATGTTGAACAGGAATGGTGAGAGTGGGCATCCCTGCCTTGTTCCTGTTCTTAGGGGAAATAATTTTAGTTTTTGCCTATTGAGTATTACTTTTCATGTAGTTTGCCATATAAGGCTTTTATTATGTTGAGGTATGATCCTTCTTTTCTCACTTTGCTGAGAGTTTTTATCAAGAAAGGGTGTTGGATTTTGTCAAATGCTTTTTCTGGATCAATTGATATAACTATGTGATTTTTATCTCTCAATTTGTTTATGTGATGTATCACGTTTATTGATTTGCGGATATTGTACCATGCTTGCATCCCTGGGATAAATCCTACTTTGTCATGGGGTATGATCATTCTGATGTACTTCTGGATCCGATTTGCTAGAATTTTGTTGAGAATTTTGGCATCTATGTTCATGAGGGCTATATTGGCCTGTAATTCTCTTTCTTTGTGTTGTCTTTATCTGGTTTTGGTATTGGGGTAATGCTGGCTTCATACAATGAGCTTGAAAGTGTTCCTTCCTCTTGAATTTTTTTTTGAATAGTCTGAGGAGGATAGGTTTTAGTTCTCCTTTGACTGTTTGGTAAAACTCCTCTGTGAAGTCATCTGGCCCAGGACTTTTTTTTTTCTTTTTCAGAAAGTTTTTTGATGACTGCTTCAATTTCCTCCATGATTAGTGGCCTATTCATATTTTTTTATTCTTTCTGATTGAGTTTTGGAAAGTGGTATTTTTCTAAGAATATGTACAATTCTTCTAGGTTAACCAATTCTTTTTCTAATAGAGTTGTTCATAGTTTTTCTTTTTTACAATCCTTTGTATTTCTGTGGGGTCTGTTTTTATTTTTCTGTCATTTTTTTTTATTATTTAGTTCCTCTCTCTTTGCTTCTTGGGGAGTCTAGCTAGAGGTTCATCAATCTTGTTTATCCTTTCAATGAACCGACTCCTGGTTTTATTCACCTTTTGTATTTTTTTCTTGTTGTTGTTTGTTTGTTTGTTATCTCTGTGTCATTTATTTCTGCTGTTTCTGTTATTTTTATTATTTCCTTCCTTTTGATAACTCTGGGATTTTGTTGATGCTCTCTTTTTAATTCTTTAAGTTGTAGAGTTAGGTAATTTATTACCAGTTTTTCTTGGTTATTTGAAGTAGGCCTGTAATCCTATGAACTTCCCTCTCAGTATTGCTTTTACTGTGTCCCATAGATTTTTGGATTGTTCTAATTGTCATTTTTTCCAAGATGTTTTTTATATCTTCTTTGATCTTTTTGGTAACCCAATCATTGCTTAATAACATTCTAATTAGCCTGCAACTGTTTGAATTTTTTATTGTTTTAATTGTAATTAATTTATGATTTTATGCTATTGTGATCTGAGAAGATGCTTGATATGATTACTATCTTCTTGAATTTGAAGATAATTTACTTGTGTCCCAATATGTGGTCATTTTTGAAAATGTCTCATATTCACTTGAGAATATATATCCTGTAGCTTTGGGGTGAAATGTTCTGAAGATGTCAATTAAGTCCATCTGATCTAGTGAGTCATTTAGGATTGCCATTATTATGCTGATTTTTTGTCTAGATTTATCAAATTATGTAAATTGGGTATTAAAGTCCCCTACTATGATTGTATTGTTATTTATCTCTCTATATATATGTCTTCCAGCAGTATTTTTTAGTGTATTTAGGTGCTCCTACATTGAATGCATATATGTTTACCAGAGTTATATCTTCTTGTTGACTTGTTCCTTTTAGTATTATGAAGTGGCTTTCCTTATCTCTTGTTATGGCCTTCACTGTGAGGTTTATTTTGTCAGATATAAATATTGCTACCCCAGCACTTTTTCATTTCCATTTGCCTAAAATATATTTTTCCATCCGTTTACTTTCAGTCTGTGTGTCCCTTGTTCTGATGTTTGTGTCTTGTAGATAGCTTATATACAAGTTTTCTCATAAATTCAGCCACTCAATGTCTTTTGATTGGAGCATTTAGTCCATTTACTTTTAAGAATATTATTGATAGAGGTGGAGACAATATGGCAGCAGAATAGGTGGACGTGTCCCAAAGCTTGTCCCGGAGCAAATAGAATGAGCAGCTGAAACGAATAACATGCACCACAAATTGGCAAAGGAGACTCAGCTGGTTAGACAGTTTGCAGCTGGGAAAGGCAGAGTTCCCCTGGAAAGGAGCAGCAGCTGTATGAGCAGCCCACTCCCCCATCCCAGGAGCAGCAACAACGCAAGCAGCCTGACTCATCCAAGGAGCAGAAGCCGCACGAGCAGTCTGTCTACATCCAAGGAGTGGCAGCCCCGTGCAGCCTGCCCTCATCTGAGGAGAAGCAGCTGTGCACAGCCCACACCCTGCACCAGTCCAAGGAGCAGCAACTGCTCAAACAACCTGCCCTCGTCCAAGCAGCAGCAGCCACACGAGTAGCCTGCCCCAATATGAGGAGCACCAGCTGTGTGAGCAGCCTGCCCCCATCCAAGGAGCAGCAGTTCTGTGAGCAACCCATCCCCATTTGAGGAGCAATAGCAGATCTCCCCAGTATGAGGAGCAGCAGCTACACGAGCAGACCTCCCACGTCAGAGGAGCAGTACCCCTGCGCAGCACGTACCAGTCCGAGGAGCAGAGCCACACACAGCCTGCACCTGTCTGATGAGCAGCAGCTAGGTGAGTGGCCTATACCCATTCAAGGAGGAGCAGCCACGCAAGCAGCCCACCCCTGTCTGAGGAGCAGCAGTCTTTCAATTAACCTGCCCCTGTTGAAAGAGCAGTAGCCTCACAAGCAGCCCACCCTATCAGAGGAACAACAGCAAAGTTCATCCAGCCCACATCCAAGGAATAGCAGCCACATGAGCAGTCCATCTGAGTCCAAGGAGTAGCAGCTGTGTGCAGCCCGCCCCCATCCAAGGAACAGCAGCTTTCTGATCAGCATACCCTCTGTCTGAGGAACAGAAGCTGTGTGTGAAGCCTCCCCCCACCAGCCAGAAGAGCCACCACGGCTGCAAACAGCAACCACCAGAGGAGTTGCTGCCAACTGAGGAGCAGCTGTTACCACAACCACCCGAGGAGCAACCACAGCCGGAGGAGCCACTGCCACTCAAGGAGCAGCCCCTGAATGACTCAGCATCTAGATCTGTCAGTGAGATAAAACATGGGTAGACAAAGAAACCCCCAAAGGAAGAAAAAGATTCTCCAGAAAAGTAGATAAGTGAAACAGAGGCATGCAATATGTCAGAAAAAGAATTCAGAATAAGGTGCTGGAGTGCAAAAACCAGGTGGAGGAAAAAATTAACAACTTATGCAAGAATCAAGAAGAAATGGATGAAAAAAATCAATAACTTATATAAGAGTCAAAAAGAAAAGAAGAGTAATATAGCTGCAATAAAAAACACCACGGTAAGTTTCAACAGCAGCCTAGCAGAAGTGGAGGACCAAATTAGCAAATTAGAAGACAGGGAAGCAAAACACACCCAAACTGAACTGCAATTGGAGAAAAAAATTAAAAGACAGGAGGAAGGCCTAAGGGAGCTTTGGGACAACATGAAACGAAGCAATATACGAATAATAGGGGTACAAGAACAACAGGAAGAGGAAAAAGGCTTAGAAAATATATTTGAAGAAATATTGTCCAAAAACTTCCCTGATGTGGGGAAGAAAAAAGTCACATAAGCACAAAGAGTCCCAAACAAGATGAACTCGAAAAGACCCACACCAGCACACATCATAAATATGATGGGACATATTCAGGACAAAGAGAAAATTTTAATGGCTGCAAGAAAGAAAGAAAGTTACGTATAAGAGATCTCCCATTAGATTATCAAATGATTTCTCAACAGAAACACATAAAGCCAGAAAAGAATGGAAGGAAATTTACAAAGTGATGCAAAGAAAGGGACTGAATCCAAGAATAATCTATCCAGCAAGGCTATCATTAAGAATTGAAGGGGAAATAAGGAGCTTCACAGACAAAAAAAGGCTAAGGGAGGTTATCACTACCAAACCAGCAATGCAAAAAATGTTAAAGGGACTGGTATAAAAAGAAGAAGTAAAAAAATAAGAAAGAACGCAGGCACAAAAAATAAAAATGGATACAAACAAGTACTTTTCAATAATAACTTTAAACATTAATGGACTAAATGCTCCAATCAAAAGATATTGAGTGGCTGGATGGATTAAAAAAAAATTATATATATATACTGTCTACAGAACCCACCTCAGAACAAGGGACTCACACAGACTGAAAGTGAATGGATCAAAAAATATCTTTCAGGCAAATGGAAATGAAAAAAAGCTGGGGTAGCAATACTTATATCGGACAAAATAGACCTCAAAGTGAAGGCCATAACAAGAGATAAGGAAGGCCACTTCATAATACTAAAGGGATCGATACAACAAGAGGATATAACCCTGATAAACATATATGCACCCAATGCAGTAGGACCCAAAAACATAAAAACACTCCTGGAAAATATCAAGGGAGAGATCGACAACAATACAATCATAGTAGGGGACTTTAATACACCACCAACATCACTGGATAAATCCTCTATACAAAAAACTGGCAAAGAAACAGCAATCCTAAATGACTCACTAGATCAGATGGACTTAATTGACATCTTCAGAACATTTCACCCCAAAGCCACGGAATATACGTTCTCTCAAGTGCTCATGAGACGTTTTCAAAAATAGACCACATTTTGGGTCACAAAGTCTCTCCAAATTCAAGAAGATTGAAATAATACCAAGCATCTTCTCAGACCACAATGGCGTAATATTAGAAATAAACTACAATAAAAACAACCCAAAACACTCAAACACTTGGAAGCTAAATAGCATGCTATTAAATATTGATTGGGTTACAAGTGAGATCAAAGAAGAAATTAAAAACATCCTGGAAACTAGTGACAATGAAAACACAACAATCCAAAACCTATGGGACACAATGAAAGCAGTCCTGAGAGGGAAGTTTACAGCTCTACAGGCCTACATCAAAAAACAAAACAAAACAAAAAAATGGTAGTAAATCATCTTACTCTACAGCTCAAAGAATTAGAAACATAGCAACAAAAAAGTCCCAGAGTGAGCAGAAGGAAGGATATAATAAAGATCAGAGCAGAAATAAATGACATAGAGGCAAAAAAAAAAAAAACCAATACAAAAGATCAATGAAACAAGAGCTGGTTCTTTGAAAGGATAAAATAGATTGATGAACCTCTAGCCAGGCTCACCGAGAAGCAAAGAGAGAGGACTCAAATAAACAAAGTCAGAAATGATAGAGGCAAAATAGCAAAAGACCCCACAGAAATACAAATGATTTTTAAAAAATACTATGGACAACTCTACTCCAACAAACTAGACAATCTGGAGGAAATGGACATATTCCTAGAAAAATACAACCTTCCAATGCTCAATCAGGAAGAATCTAAAAATTTTAATAGGCCAATAACTATGGAAGTAATTGAAGAAGTCATCAAAAAGCTTCCAGCAAACAAAAGCCCAGGACCAGATGGCTTCACAGGGGAGTTTTACCAAACATTCAAAGAAGAACTAAAACCTATCCTCCTCAGACTATTCCAAAAAATTCAAGAGGAAGGAACACTTCCAAGCTCATTCTATGAAGCTAGCATCCACCCTCACACCAAAACCAGGTAAAGACAACACAATGAGAGAGAATTACAAACCAATATCCCTCATGAATATAGATGCCAAAATCCTCATCAAAATCCCCGCAAATCAGATCCAGCAGTACATCAGAAAGATCATACACCATGACCAAGTAGGATTTATCCCAGGGATGCAAGGATGGTATAATATCCGCAAATCAATAAACGTGATACATCACATAAACAAATTGAGAGAAAAAACCTCATAGTTATATCAATTGATGCAGGAAAAGCATTTGACAAAATCCAATACCCTTTTTTGATAAAAACTCTCAGCATGGTTGGAATAGAAGGATCATACCTCAACATAATAAAACCCATATATGACAATCCCATAGCCAACATCATATTTAATGGGCAAAAACTAACACCCTTTCCCCTAAGAACAGGAACAAGACAGGGATGCCCACTCTCACCACTCCTGTTCGACAAAGTACTGGAAGTATTAGCCATTGCGATTAGACAAAAAGAAGAAACTAAAGGCATACAAATTGGAATGGAGAAGTAAAACTGTCCTTATTCGCAGATTACATGATATTGTACATAAAAATACCCTAAAGACTCCATCAAAAAACTATTAGACTTAATAAATGAATTCGGCAATGTAGCAGGATACAAATTGACACCAATAAATCTATGGCATTTCTATACACCAATAGTGAACTTACAGAAAAAGAGGCTAAAAAGAAATCCCATTTACCATCACACCAAAAAAATTAAGATGCCTAGGAATAAACTTAACTAAAGAGGTAAAAGACCTCTACAGGACATTCAGAAAACTACAGGGCATTAAAAAAAGAGATAGAGGAAGACATAGAGAGTTTGAAGAACATACCATGTTCATGGATTGGTAGAATCAACAACATTAAAATGTCCATACTACCCAAAGCAATCTTTAAATTCAACTCAATCCCTATTAAATTACCAACAGCATATTTCACAGACCTAGAAAGAACTCTCCAAAAATGCATCTGGAATAAAAATTTTCCTGAATAGCCACAACAATCCTGACAAAGAAGAACAAAATAGGTGGGATCTCAATACCAGATATCAAGCTGTATTACAAAGCCACTGTTCTCAAAACTGCCAGGTACTGGCACAAGAACAGACATATAGATCAATGGAATAGGATACAAAACCCAGAAATCGACCCCAACCAATATGCTCAATTAATATTTGACAAAAGAGACAAAAACATACAATGGAGTCAAGACAGTCTCTTCAATAAATGGTGTTGGGAAAATTGGACAGATACATGCAAAAAAATGAAACTAGACCACCAACTTACACCATACACAAAAATAAACTCAAAATGGATCAAGGACTTAAATGTACGATGGTAAACCATAAAAATATTAGAGGAATACAAAGGCAACAAAATCTCAGACATATGGTGAAGCAATTTCTTCACTGATACAGTTCCTAGGGCATTGGAAACAAAAGAGAAATACAAATGGGACTACATCAAAATAAAAAGCTTCTGCACAGCAAAAGAGACAATCAACAAAACATCAAGAACGACCAATGCATGGTAGAACATATTTGCCAAATATGTTAAGGGTTTAATATGATAATGGTTTAATCTCCAACATTTATAGGGAACTCATACAACTTAACAAAAGGAAGATAAACAATCCAATGAAAAAAAATGGGCAAAGGACCTAAATAGACACTTTTCAAAAGAGGACATTCAGAAACCAAGAGACATATGAAAACGTGCTCAAAGTCACCAATCATCCGAGAGATGCAAATCAAAACAACAACGAGGTACCATTTCACACCTGTCAGAATGGCTATCATCAACAAATCAACAAACGACAAGTGCTGGAGAGGATGTAGAGAAAAAAAGGGACACTCGTGCACTGCTGGTGGGAATGCAGACTGGTGGACAGTATGGAGTTTCCTCAAAAAGTTAAAAATGGAACTCCCATTTGACCCAGTGATCCCACTTCTAGGAATATATCCCAAGAAAACAGAAGCACCAATCGGAAAGGATATATGCACCCCTATTTCATGGCAGCACAATTTACCATAGCTAAGATTTGGAAACAGCCTAAGTGTCCATCAGCAGATGAATAGACTAGAAAACTGTGGTACATCTACATGATGGAATACTATGCTGCTGTAAAAAAGAAGGAACTCTTACCATTTGAACAGCATGGATGGAACTGGAAAGCATTATGCTATGTAAAATAAGCCAGTTGCAAAAAGGTAAATACCAATTGACCATACCTCTGTGACACCCACAGTCAATCAGTTGGGAATATGCAAATTAGCGTAACAAAGATGGCATGGCCACGGAGCCAGCAGGAGTGGGCGGGAAGCTTGGGTCACCCCCTGTGATGGAAGAAGCCAAGCTTCCCACCTGCCTGGCCTGGGCCAGCCATGGAAATAGGGGCCTGTGGGTGGTGGCCACAGAGCAGGCCAGACCAAGCAGGAGGCTTGGGTAGCCAGGGGCAACCCAAGCTTCCCACCTGCCCTGGCCGGCTGCTGAAGGAGGGGTCTGTGGTCATGGAGCCACATGAGGCTTGGGTCACCCAGGCCAACTGCCAAGGGAGCGGCCTTCAAATGGCCCTCAGCCCCTCACCCAGGCTGGCCCTTAGGAGTGAGAGGCCCCAGTGGGGGGCATGGCCATCCTGAAAATGGACCTCAGGCCCTTACCCAGGGTGACCTTGCCCCCATGTGGTGAAGGTCCCTGCTGGGGGACATGGCCCACCTGCAAACAGCCATCAGCTCCTCTTCCAGGCTGGCCAGGCATCCCAGTGGGGACCCCACATTGAAGGGGATGTGAACAGCCTGAAAACAGCCCTCAATCCCTCATCCAGACTGGCCATGGTCCCCCAGCAGGGACCCTCCCCCCATGGGGGCGTGGCTGGCCTCCAAACTGCCCCAGCCTCTCACCAAGGCCGGCACCATCTTCAGTGAGGACTCCTACCCCAATGGGGGCATAGCCAGCCTGCAAGCCACCACAAGCCCCTTGCCCAGGCTGACACCCCCCCCCCAAGGAGCCTGTACGCTGATCCAGGATACCCTCCAGGGAAAACCAGCCAGCCCCCACCTGTGAACCAGGCATCTATCTATACTAATAAAAGGGTAATATGCTAATTAGACTGGGAGACTTTCAGGAGACCTTCTGGTTGTTCTTCTGGACAAAGCCATGGTGGTGGGGCTGAGGTAGAAGCATTTAGGGGCCAAGAGGGGAGGGCAGTTGTGGGTGATCAGGCATGTGGGGGGTCCATTGGGGGTTATCAGGCTGGCGGGGGGGCAATTTGGGGTGAGCAGGCATGCAGGGTGGGCCAGTTGGGGGCAAGCGGGCTGTCAGTGGGGGTCAGTTCTGGGCAATAAGGCTGGGTGAGGGACATTTGGGGGTGAACAGGCCAGCAGGGGGGCAGTTGGGGGTGATTAGGCTGGTGGGGGGGCAGTTGGGGCAAGCAGGCCAGCAGGCAGAGTGGTTGAGAGCAATTAGGCAGGCAGGCAGGTGAGCGGTTAGGAGTCAGTCAGACATCCCCCGAGGGGTCCCAGATTGGAGAGGGTACAGTCTGGGCTGGGCTGAGGGACACCACCCCCACCACCCCATGAACAAATTTCGTGCACTGGGCCACTAGTTATATAATAAAAATTCCTATTACTATTGAAAAAAAATAAAGTTTATCTATTGAAAATGCCAGATGATAAAAAAAAAGAATATTATTGATAGGTACTTGTTTGTAGCCATTTTTATTCTTTATTCCTGTGTTCCTTCTTCCCTTTCTTTTGCTTCTTTTTACAACAGTCCCTTTAGCATTTATTGCATTGCTGGCTTGGTAGTGATAAACTGCCTAAGATTTTTTTGTTTTGTTTTTGTTTTGTTTTTTGTCTGAGAAGTTCCTGATTTCCCCTTTCAATTTTGCATGATAGCTTTGCTAGATAGAGTCAGTCCCTTGGTTTGCATGACTTTGTATATTTTATTCCATTCCCTTCTGGCCTGATGTGTTTCTGTTGAGAAATCACTTGAAAATATAATGGGAGATCCCTTGTAGTTAACTCTCTGTCTCTCTCTCTTGCAGTGCTTAAGAGTTTCTCTTTGTAGTTAACGTTTGCCATTGTAATTACAACATGTCTTTGTGGGGGTCTTTTTGGATACATCATGTTTGGGACTCCCTGTGCTTGTATGACTTTTTTATTCCCAACTCTGTGAAGATTTCTGTCATTATTTCTTCAAATAGGTGTTCTAATCCTTGCTCCTCTTCTTGTCCTTCTGGCACCCCTATTATATTTATGCTATTTCATTTCATGTTGTCCCAAATTTCCCTTAGGCTCTCTTCCTGCTTTCTAATTTTTTTCTACAATGGCTGTTCATATTGGTTGATTTTTTTCTGCCCTGTCTTTTAACTCACTAATTCATTCAGCCCTATGCTTCTTCTAATCTACTGTTGAAACTATCCATTGTGCTTTTTATTGTAGCAATATAATTCTTTATCTCCTCTTGATTCTTACATAAATTATTGATTTTTCTCATCCAGCCATCCAGTTTTGGAACTGTATGACCCTTACTCCGAATTCTTTTTCTGCCATATTGAATGCCTCCATTTCATTTAGTTCCTTTTCTGGTAATTCCTCCTTTTCAGGGTATTTTCTTTGTCTCCTTTTTTTCTTCTTCCTATCACCAAAAGACCCAGGCTCTGATTCCTGTGGGGCTTGCGGTCAAAACAGCAGATCAGTGGGAGGGTTTCACACCCCAAGAGTCACCAAGGGGCCTAGGCAATGGGACATGGGAGGCCTGTGGCCAAAGCGGCAGGTCGGCAGTTGATGAGTGCATTCCAGGACTCACACGAGCTTGAGGCTAGGGAGAATGGGGTCCTGGTGTCTTTTTGGTTCTGCAAAAAAAAGGTAGCAGGTCTTTGGTCAGAGTGGCTGTAGGGTCTGGTATGGTTTCTGAGGCCAGTCTGAGTGGTGGTGAGTCTGGGCTTCTGGTCAGATCAGCTCTCCCCTTCAAAAAGGTATGGTTTCTGTGCCATAGCTAGCCGCCCTGGGAAGTGCTTGCAGCAGTAGCATGGGCTCTCTATTTAGGAAAGCCCCGTCTGTTGGCCCGTGATACTCTGGCAGAATCCAACTGTCCCTCCCCCCCCACACACACACCACATCCACACACTCCCCTTTCGCTCCCTCACTCACTCCATCCAGCCAACCACCATCTTCTGAGTCCTCCATAATATATTTTTAATGTTGATAGGATTACAGGTATCTCCAATTTCCCCCCTTTCCCTCCCCTCCTCCAAGTACTACTAACCTCCCAGGTCTTCACTACCATATTGCCAAAGTCCATGGGCTATACCTATAAGTATATAACTTCTTTGGTTTATCTCTTCTCATCCCCCCAACCTCACATTGAAGTATGTCAGTCTGTTCTGTGCCTCCCATGCTTTGGGTCTTATTTTGTTGGTCAATTCATTTTGTTCATTAGATTCCACGAATAAATGAGACCATGTGATATTTGTCTTTCTCAGCCTGGATTATTTCACTTAGTATAATATTTTCCTGGACCATTCATGCTATCCCAAAGAGTGATATATTCCTCTTTTTTACAGCTGCATAGTATTACATAGTGTAAATGTCCCACAGCTTTTTTGTCCACTCATTTACTGATGGGCACTTGGGCTGTCTCTAAATCTTAGCTATTGTAAATAATGCTACTATGAACAATTGGGGTGCAAATATTTCTTCTGATTGGTGTTTTGGGATTTTCAGGATATATTCCCAGTAGTGGAATTGCTGGGTTAAACAGAAGTTCCATTTTTTTTTAAAAAAATATATTTTATTGATTTTTTACAGAGAGGAAGGGAGAGGGATAGAGAGTTAGAAACATTGATGAGAGAGAAACATCCATCAGCTGCCTCCTGCACACCCCCCACTGAGCCAAACCAGTCAGAGAAGAAGTTCCATTTTTTATTTTCTAAGGAAACTCCATAATGTTTTCCATAGGGACTGCACCAGTCTGCATTCCCACCAGAAGTGAACTACTGTTCCCCTTTCTCCACATCCTTGCCAGGCCTTGTCATTTTTTGATTTGTTGATGGTAGCCATTCTGACAGAGTTGGGGTTATAGCTCATCGTGGTTTGAACTTGCATTTCTCTGATGATTAGTGATTTTGAGCAGTTTTCATACGTCTCTTGGCCATTTGTATGCCTTCTTTGAAGAAATGTCTATTTAGCTCTTCAGCCCCATTTTTTAAATTGGATTGTTTGTCTTCCTCTTGCTGAGTTTTATGAATGCTTCATATATCTTTGATATTAACACCTAATCAAATGTATCATTACCAAATATGTTCTTCCATTGAGTGGGTGAGTTCCTTTTTTATTTTGACTGCGGTTTCTTTTGCTGCGCAGAATCTTTTAATTTTGATGTAGTCCCATTTGTTTATTTTCTCCTTAGTTTCCTTTGCCCTAGGTCAGTGGTTGGCAAACCCATTAGTCAACAGAGCCAAATATCAACAGTACAATGATTGAAATTTCTCTTGAGAGCCAAATTTTTTAACTTAAACTATATAGGTAGGTACATTGTTATTAACTTAATTAGGGTACTCCTAAGGCTTAGGAAGAACCACACTGAAGGGGCCAAAGAGCCGCATGTGGCTCGCCAGCCTCAGTTTGCCGACCACAGCCCTAGGTGATGTACCTGCAAACATACTGCTACTTGAGATATCTGAGATTTTACATGCCCTTGCTTTTCATTACTTGTCTACTTCATGCCGCTCGCTTCTGGCCTGAAATGTTTCTATTGAGAAGTCATGTGACATTCTAAAAGAAACTCCTTTGTAAGTAATTTTCTATCTCTCTCTTGCTGTCTTTAAAATTCTTTAATATTTGCCATTTTAATTATGATTTGTCTAGGTGTGGGTCTCTTTTGGGTTATCTTGATTGGGACTCTGTGCTTCCTGAATTTGTGTGACATTTTCCTTCACCATGCTGTAGAAGTTTTCTGTCATTCTTTCTTTTTTTTTAAATTGTTTTATTACTTAAGGTATTACAAAGAGTATTACATATGTCTCCTTTTTTCCCCGCCCTTGACAATCCCCTGGCCTCCCCCACCCCCCAGTGTCTTATGTCCATTGGTTATGCTTATATGCATGCATACAAGTCCTTCGGTTGATCTCTTACACGCCCCCTCCTGCCCCTCAAACCTCCCCGGCTTTCCAGCTGTAGTTTGACAGTATGTTCGAGGCTGCTCTGCCTCTGTATCTATTTTTGTTCATCAGTTTATAATGCTCTTTATTATCCATGAATGAGTGAGATCATGTGGTATTTCTCCCTCATTGACTGGCTTATTTCACTTAGCATAATTCTCTCAGTCCCACCCATGCTGTTGCAAATGGTAAGAATTCCTTCTTTTTTACCGCAGCATGGTATTCCATCATGTAGATGTACCACAGTTTTCTAATCCATTCATCTACTGATGGGCACTTAGGCTGTTTCCAGATCTTAGCTATGGTGAATTATGCTGCTATGAACATAGGGGTGCATATATCCTTTCTGATTGGTGTTTCTGTTTTCTTGGAGTATATTCCTAGAAGTAGGATTACTGGGTCAGATGGGAGTTCCATTTTTAACTTTTTGAGGAAACTTCATACTGTCTTCCATAGTGGCTGCACCAGTCTGCATTCCCACCAGCAGTGCACGAGTGTTCCTTTTTCTACACATCCTCTCTAGCACTTGTCGTTTGTTGATTTGTTGATGATAGCCATTCTGACAGGTTTGAGATGGTACCTCTTTGTTGTTTTGATTTGCATCTCTCGAATGATTGGTGACTTTGAGCACGTTTTCATATGTCTCTTCGTTTCTGAAAGTCCTCTTTTGAAAAGTGTCTATTTAGGTCCTTTGCCCATTTTTTCATTGGATTTTTTATCTTCCTTTTGTTAAGTTGTATGAGTTCCCTATAAATTTTGGAGATTAGGTCCATATCAGATATGACATTGGCAAATATGTTTTTCCACACAGTAGGTTTTCTCGTTCTTTTGTTGATGGTTTCTTTTGCTGTGTAGAAGCTTTTTATTTTGATGTAGTCCCATTTGTTCATTTTTTCTTTAGTTTCAAGTACCCTAGGAGCTGTATCAGTGAAGAAATTGCTTCGGCATATGTCTGAGATTTTGTTGCCTTTGGATTCTTCTAGAATTTTTATGGTTTCCTGTCGTACATTTAAGTCCTTTATCCATTTTGAGTTTATTTTTGTGTATGGTGTAAGTTGGTGGTCTAGTTTCATTTTTTGCATGTATCTGTCCAATTTTCCCAACACCATTTATTGAAGACCAGAGCAGAAACTATCTTGACTCCATTGTATGTTCTTGTCTCCTTTGTCAAATATTAATTGAGCATATTGGTTGGGGTCGATTTCTGGGTTTTGTATTCTATTCCATTGATCTATATGTCGGTTCTTATTCCAGTACCTGGCAGTTTTGATAACAGTGGCTTTGTAATACAGCTTGATATCTGGTATTGAGATCCCACCTACTTTTTTCTTTCTCAGGATCACTGCAGTTATTTGGGGTCTTTTTTTATTCCAGATGAATTTTTGGAAAGTTATTTCTAGGTCTGTGAAATATGCCGTTGGTATTTTAATGGGAAGTGTGTTGAATTTATAGATTGCTTTGGATAGTATGGAAATTTTAATGTTGTTGATTCTACCAATCCATGAACATGGTATGTTCTTCCATCTGTTTATGTCTTCCTCTATCTCTTTTTCAACATCCTGTAGTTCTCTGAGTAGAGGTCATTTACCATTTTAGTAAAGTTTATTCCTAGGCATCTTAATTTTTCTGGTGAGATGGTAAATGGGATTGCTTCTTTAGTCTCTCCTTCTGTAAGTTCACTATTGGTGTGTAGAAATGCTATAGATTTGTTGACATTAATTTTGTATCCTGCTACATTGCCAAATTCATTTATTAAGTCTAATAGTTTTTTGATGGAGTCTTTAGAGTTTTTTATGTATAATATCATGTCGTCTGCAAATAAGGACAGTTTTACTTCCTCTTTTCCAATTTGGATGCCTTTTATTTCTTCTTCTTGTCTAATTGCAATGGCTAATACTTCCAGTACTTTGTCGAACAGGAGTGGTGAAAGTGGACATCCCTGTCTTGTTCCTATTCTTAGGGGAAATGGTGTTAGTTTTTGGACATTGAATATGATGTTGGCAATGGGATTGTCATATATGGCTTTTATTATGTTGAGGTATGATCCTTCTATTCCCACCTTGCTGAGAGTTTTTATCAAAAATGGGTGTTGGATTGTGTCAAATGCTTTTTCTGCCTCAATTGATATGACTATGTGGTTTTTTTTTCTCTCAATTTGTTTATGTGATGTATCACGTTTATTGATTTTCGGATATTGTACCATCCTTGCATCCCTGGGATAAATCCTACTTGGTCATGGTGTATGATCTTTCTGATGTACTGCTGGATCTGATTTGCTAAGATTTTGTTGAGTATTTTGGCATCTATGTTCATGAGGGATATTGGCCTGTAATTCTCTTTCATTGTGTTGTCTTTACCTGGTTTTGGTATAAGGGTGATACTGGCTTCATAGAATGAGCTTGGAAGTGTTCCTTCCTCTTGAACTTTTTGGAATAGTCTGAGGAGGATAGGTTTTAGTTCTTCCTTGAATGTTTGGTAAATCTCCCCTGTGAAGCCATCTGGTCCTGGGCTTTTGTTTGCTGGAAGCTTTTTGATGACTTCTTCAATTACTTCCATAGTTATTGGCCTATTGAGATTTTTAGATTCTTCCTGATTGAGCATTGGAATATTGTATTTTGCTAGGAATATGTCCATTTCCTCCAGATTGTCTAGTTTGTTGGAGTAGAGTTGTCCATAGTATTTTTTAACAATTATTTGTATTTCTGTGGGGTCTGTTGTTATTTTGCCTCTATCATTTCTGATTTTGTTTATTTAGTTCCTCTCTCTTTGCATCTTGGTGAGCCTGGCTAGAGGTTCATCAATCTTGTTTATTCTTTCAAAGAACCAGCCCTTGGTTTCATCGATTTTCTGTATTGTTTTTTTGGTCTCTATGTCATTTATTTCTGCTCTGGTCTTCATTATCTCCTTCCTTCTGCTCACTCTGGGACTTTCTTGTTGCTGTCTTTCTAATTCTTTGAGATGTAGAGTTAGATGATTTCCTACCATTTTTTCATGTTTTTTTGAGGTAGGCCTGTAGAGCTGTAAACTTCCCTCTCAGGACTGCTTTCATTGTGTCCCATAGGTTTTGGATTGTTGTGTTTTCATTGTCACTAGTTTCCAGGATGTTTTTAATTTCTTCTTTGATCTCACTTGTAACCCAATCAATATTTAATAGCATGCTATTTAGCTTCCAAGTGTTTGAGTGTTTTGGGTTGTTTTTATTGTAGTTTATTTCTAATATTACGCCATTGTGGTCTGAGAAGATGCTTGGTATTATTTCAATCTTCTTGAATTTGGAGAGACTTTGTGACCCAAAATGTGGTCTATTTTTGAAAACGTCTCATGAGCACTTGAGAGAACGTATATTCCGTGGCTTTGGGGTGAAATGTTCTGAAGATGTCAATTAAGTCCATCTGATCTAGTGAGTCATTTAGGATTGCTGTTTCTTTGCCAGTTTTTTGTATAGAGGATTTATCCAGTGATGTTGGTGGTGTATTAAAGTCCCCTACTATGATTGTATTGTTGTCGATCTCTCCCTTGATATTTTCCAGGAGTGTTTTTATGTTTTTGGGTCCTACTGCATTGGGTGCATATATGTTTATCAGGGTTATATCCTCTTGTTGTATCGATCCCTTTAGTATTATGAAGTGGCCTTCCTTATCTCTTGTTATGGCCTTCACTTTGAGGTCTATTTTGTCCGATATAAGTATTGCTACCCCAGCTTTTTTTCATTTCCATTTGCCTGAAAGATATTTTTTGATCCATTCACTTTCAGTCTGTGTGAGTCCCTTGTTCTGAGGTGGGTTCTGTAGACAGTATATATATATAATTTTTTTTTAATCCATCCAGCCACTCAATATCTTTTGATTGGAGCATTTAGTCCATTTATGTTTAAAGTTATTATTGAAAGGTACTTGTTTGTAGCCATTTCTAGTTTTTGTTCCCGTTTTCTTTCTGAACTTTTTTTCTTCTTTTTACACCAGTCCCTTTGGCATTTCCTGCATTGCTTGCTTGGTGTTGATAAACTCCCCTAGCATTTTCTTGTCTTTGAAGCTCCTTATTTCTCCTTCAGTTTTGAATGATAGTCTTGCTGGATAGAGTATTCTTGGATTCAGTCCTTTGCTTTGAATCCCTTTGTAAATTTCCATCCATTCTTTCCTGTCCTGATGTGTTTCTGTTGAGAAATTATTTGATAATCTAATGGGAGATCCCTTGTATGTAACTTTCCATCTCTGTCTTGCAGCCTTTAAGATTCTCTCTTTGTCCTGAACATTTGCCATGGTAATTATGATGTGTCTTGGTGTGGGTCTTTTCGTGTTCACCTTGTTTGGGACTCTCTGTGCTTGTGTGACTTTTTTCTTCCCCACCTCAGGTTAGTTTTCTGATATTATTTCTTCAAATAGGTTTTCTATCCCTTGTTCCTCTTTCTGTGGTTCTGGCACCCTTATTATTCGTATGTTGTTTCGTTTCATATTGTTCCATAGTTACCTTAGGCTCTCCTCCTGTCTTTTAATTTTTTTCTCCAATTGCAGTTCAGTTTGGGTGTGTTTTGCTTTCCTGTCTTCTAATTCACTTAGTTTGGTCCTCTGCTTCTCCTATTCTACTGTTGAAACTTTCAATGGTGTTTTTTATTGCAGTTATATCACTCTTCATTTCTTCTTGGTTCTTACATAAGTTGTTGATTTTTTCATCCATTTATTTTTGATTCTTGCATAAGTTGTTGATTTTTTCCTCCATCTGGTTTATGCAGTCTAGGACCCTTAATCTGAATTCTTTTTCTGTCATGCTGCATGCCTCTGTTTCACTTAGCTGCTTTTTGTGGCGAGTCCTCTTTTTCTTTCCTTTGGGTGTTTCTTTGTCTACCCATGTTTGAGCTCACCGACATATCTAGATGTTGAGTCATTCAGGGGCTGCTCCTTGGGTGGCAGTTGCTCCTCGGGCTGTGGTTGCTACTCGGGCAGTTGTGTTAGCAGCTGCTCCTCAATTGGCAGTACCTCCTCTGGTGGGTGCTGTTCACAGCTGTGGTGGCTCCTGTGGCTGGTGGGGGGAGGCTTCACACACTGCTGCTGTTTCTCAGACAGAGGGTGTGCTGATCACGAGGCTTCTGTTCCTTGGATGGGGGCGGGCTACACATGCAGCTGCTACTCCTTGAACTGGGGCGTACTGCTCACGTGGCTGCTTATCCTTAAATGGGCGCTGGCTGTATGCTGCTGTTGTTCCTCTGATGTGGTGGGCTCCTTGTGGGGCTACTGCTCCTTGGACTTGGACAGGTTATTTGCAAGTCTGCTGCTCCTCAGAAGGGGGTGGGATGCTTGTGAGGCTGCTGCTTTATGGACTAGAGTGAGCTGCATGCGTGGCTGCTCCTCCTTGGACGGGGATGTGCCACTCACCCGGCTGCTGCTCTTCGGACAGGTGCAGGCTGTTGTGGCTCTGCTCCTCGGACCGTGGTGGGCTTCTGCTCTCCTCGAATGGGGACGGGCTGCTCGCAGAACTGCTGTTCCTCGGATTGGACAGGCTGCTTGTGTGGCTGCTTCTGTTTGGATGAGGGCAAGATGCTTCCGCAGCTGCTGCTCATCAGACTCTCTGTCATTATTTCTTTAAACAGTTTCTCTGGGATTCTTCTGGGATTCCTATAATGCAAGTGTTATGTTTCATGTTGTCCCACAGCTTCCTTAAGGTATCTTCCTGCTTTTTAATTATTTTTTTTCTATTTGCTGCTCTAAGTGGGTATTTCTTTCTACCTTGTGTTCCAATTCACTAGTTTGATCCTCTGATTCATCCAATCTACTTTTAATTCCTTCGAATTTCTTTTTAATGTAAGATATATAATTCTTCTTTTCTGTCTAGTTTTTGTTCATGGTTTCTATTTCCTTTCTCATGCTGTTGTAAGGTAATCTAAGTTTTTTAAGCATCTTTATAACTATTGCTTTAAATCAGGAGTACTCAAACTTTTTAAACAAGGGGCCAGTTCACTGTCCCTCAGACCATTGGAGGGCCAGAATATAGTTTAAAAAAAACTATGAACAAATTCCTATGCACACTGGACATATCTTATTTTGAAGTAAAAAAACAAAATGGGAACAAATACAATATTTGTATTTGCATGTGGCCCTTGGGCCATAGTTTGAGGACCCCTGCTTTAAACTCTATGTCTGAAAGGTTCCTTGCCTCCATCTCCTTTATTTCTTTTATTGGAGAATTCTTATTTTTCTCATTTGGGGGTTGTTTCATTGTCTCCCCCTTTTGCTCTCTCTTTGCATTTGCTTCTATGTATTGGAAAGAACTGCTATGCTCCTCAGACTTTGTGGGATGGTCTTATATAGAAAGTGTCTTCAGGGGTCCAGTGGTGTTGTCTCTCTTTTCACCTGAGCTGTATGCTCTAAAATGCCCCTTGTGTGAGTTTTTTTGGCTCTTCTGTTGTAATTAGGATTTGATTGTTGATGTCCCATTTGTGGGAGGAAGTTCCCCTCCAACATGCTCCTAGTGAGTCATGCCAGCTGTTATACAGGTCTGTGATTTGTGAGTCTGGCTGGATTTTGCTCTGATGTTGTTAAATCTGGTCCCTTGTTGTGTCTATCCTGGTCCTCCTGGGAGCTTCTCTAGTGCAGGTGAAAGTGAGTCACTGTTCCTTTCTGGCCCTGGGCAACCTGAGTGTTTAAATCCTCTATTAGTCCAGTAGTTGGGGACTCCTTAGCTCAGAGGCTAGGTCTGCCATTAAAGTCACACTTTGATTGACTCTGTCCTGTGCTATGCTCCCTTCCCCCGTTGAGCTTGTCCTGCAGGTGCCAGCTAAAGGCACTGCTTTTTCCTTGCTGAACAGTCCATTTTGTGTTTGCAGTGGGGACCCAAACTGCTGTTTCTGACTAATGTGATCAGGCAAAGACATAAAACCTCCAGAGACCTCTGCTTGCAGACTGATTGTATTCAGTTTGGAGTAGCCTCAAACAATCACCCACAGGTGAGATGATTTTCTGAGAGGGTGGGACAATTGCTTCTGCTTGGAGGCTAATTGTCATTCTAAATCTCATAATGGGCCTCAGAAACTTCACAGGGTGGGGCAAGGGATTTTCCAATAGGATGGGTCAAATGTCATAACCCCAGGCAAAAAACACAGGATAGCAAAATTTTGCCTGAGAAAGAAGACCTCCACAGCGTGAGGGAATGACTCAGTACAGGAAACCAGGATGTCTGCCTTCTGAGCTCTAACCCTAGAGTCACCAACCTTATGTTATGTTGATGCAGTTCCAGTCCACTCTGCCCTCCCTCTTCTGGAGCCTAATATGAGTGGCTGCACTCAAAATATTGTGTATTGTCCCTTTAACAGGGTCCCTGCATTTCCAGCTGTCTCCTTGGCAGGCAGCAACCCTACTTCTTTTCACAGCCAGATATTATGTGGGCACCTTTCTCAGTTTTGGCACTCTCTGCTCAGTGCACAGCTTAGGGATTAAACCCAAGAGTTCTCAGTGTCAACTCCCTCAGCTGAGATATCACTCCAGAACTTCAGCTGCTGTCTGGGGAGCCTGGCCAGCCCTTTCTTGCCTCATCCCTTCCTACCAGTCTATATGCAGTCTCCACTTTCAGTCCTTGGTTTTCAGGGTTATCTCCAGCTAGTCTTTCATTTATTATTCAGGGTTACTTTTTTGTATTTTAGCTGTATTTCCAGTTTTGTACTGGGAGCATGTTTGTGAGCTTCCATTTACTCCAACACCATTTTTAATCTCTATAATTAGAGCTCTTAAATGTTAGAGAAATCCAGAGAAAATACTGATGAGAAAAATTTTATGTTTCATATATATTCATGCTTTAAATTAATTAAGACTTCATTTTGAATTAAATCATTTTCAACACAATTTTGGTTGAGATACATACATTACGGCATGTTGTACTTCTCCAAAGCATGCTGTAAAACCATTAATATGGTTTTGGTTTTGGCAAAATATAACTTGGTTTAACCAGAAGTAGACAACACATGAAATATCTTCTTATCTGCAGTAGAAATTTTGAGGGAGAGATTTTGTAGGAATGTTTTTTACATATTGCATATTTTGATTCCTGTTTATTTGTTTTTAGAAACTATCACTGTAATTGCCACTAGGAAGTATAAGATAAGCCCACAATAATCTTTTTCAAAAAGTGGCTTATACACCATTTAGTGTTTTAAAATTTTAATATCTCCTTCCTTCATTTGGCCTTACCAAGAAACCAAAATTAGCAAGGACATGAATAGTTAGCACACACATAGGTCTCATTATTTCAATAAATAAATAACATTAATAAATAAATACATTCAACCTTTCCTGATTGGTAGCAGAAGAGTGGCGTCAATTTTGGAGGTATTCTCTAGAAACATCCTTTCACACTGGAGTACTCACCCGTTATCATTATTAACATCAATTCCTATGGACATATGAAGGGGATGAAGGACAGCTAGAAGATATCCCATAAGCCTTACTACTTCTTAGATTTTTATATTCTGAGAACATCTATGATAAGAGTCCATGCTGTGTTGCCAAAATGACAGTGACATTAAAATTTGTAATTGATTTAAAAATTGAGCCTCAGTATAGAACATGAATTCTGTAATCAGTCATCAAAGTAAATGCTAATCTATACTAATAAAAGGGTAATATGCTAGACTGGACATCTTCTGGACATTCCTCTGGATGTCCTTTCGGACAAAGCCACGGTGGCGGGGGCTGAGGAAGAGGCAGTTAGGGGCAACCCTGCTGGCAGGGAAGGGTAGTTAGAGGTGACCAGGCCGGCTGGGGAGGGCAGTTTACGGTGACCAGGAAGGCAGGCAGAGTGGTTAGGGGCGATTAGGCAGGCAGACAGGTGAGCGGTCAGGAGCCAGTGTTCCCGGATTGCGAGAGGGATGTCAGAAGGGGTCCTGGATTGAAGAGAGTGCAGGCCAGGTTGAGAGCCCCCACTCCATGCATGAATTTTGTGCACCGGGCCTCTAGTCCTATCTAATAAAAGAGAAACATGGTAATTGGCATACGACCGCTACCCTTCCCATTGGCTAATCAGGACAATATGCAAATTAACTGCCAGCCAAGATGGCGGCTGGCAGCCAGGCAGCTTGAAACTAACATGAGGCTTGCTTGCTTCAGTGACGGAGGACTCCAACGTTCCCTGGCTGTCACTGCAGGACTCTGAGCTGCAACTCTAAGCAACTATGTAACATATATAGAAGCTAAACAAAACCCCAGAAACCTGCTTCATTTGCCGGGCTTCAGCCAGCAGGATCGCAACATTGTAAGTAAAGGCCAGAAACCTACTTTCAGCAGCGGAGGCCTAAGAGCTGGAGCCAAGCCTCAAAGGTAAAGCTGGCCCAGAATAAAAATTAAAAAAAAAAAAAAGAAAAAGAAAAAGAAAAAAAGGAGCGGTTGGGAGCTTCAGTCACCCCCAGCCTGAAAACAGCCCTCAGCCCCTCACCCAGACTGGCCAGGCACCCCAGTGGGGACCCCCACCCTGAAGGGTGTGTGACCAGCTGCAAACAGCCCTCAGCCCCTCATCCAGGCTGGCCAGGCACCCCAGTGTGTACCCCCACCCAGAAGGATGTGTGACCAGCTGCAAACAGCCATCATCCCCTCACCCAGGCTGGCCAGGCACCCCAGTAGGGACCCCCACCCTGATCCAGGACACCCTTCAGGGCAAACCAGCCGGCACCCACCCGTGCACCAGGCCTCTACCCTATATAGTAAAAGGGTAATATGCCTCCCAGCACTGGGATCAGCGGAGCCGCGAGGCCTCCCTTCACCAGGATCAGCATGACAGGGGGCAGCGCCCAAACCCCCTGATCGCCCTTTGGCTCTGTGTGTTACAGGGGGTGGGGCCACAACCTCCCTATCCACCCTGCTCTGATCCTGACAGGGGAAGGCGCCACAACCCCCTGATCAGCCCTGCTCTGTGCCTGATGGGGGGGGTTCCCCAACCCCCTGATCGCCCTGTGGCTCTGTGTGTGACAGGGTGCGGCACCCCAACCCCCTGATCGGCCCTGCTCTGTGTGTGAGAGGGTGCAGCGCCGCCCCCCCCCCCAACCACGGGCCCTGTTCTGTGTGTGACGAAGTAGAGCTATAACCTCCCCATCGACCCTGCCTTGAGTGTGACAGGGTACGCTGCCCCCCCCCCCCATTGGCCCTACCCTGAGCATGACTGAGGGTGGCATCACAACCTCCTGATCGCCCTGCTCTGTACATGACAGGGGGTGGCACCCCAACTCCCCAATCGGCCCTGCTCTGAGCCCGACCAGGGGCTGCACTTAGGAATTGGGCCTGCCCTCTGCCACCCGGGAGCAGGCCTAAGCCTGCAGGTTGTTATCTCCCAAGGGGTCCCAGACTGCGAGAGGGCACAGACCGGGCTGAGGGGCCCCCCCACCCCCCGAGTGCACAAATTTTTGTGTACCGGGCCTCTAGTCTATATATATAAAAGGCTAATATGCTAAGTGTCCTACCATCTAACCAGTCACTATGATGTGCACTGACCACTGGGGGCAGACGTCAATACAGGAGTTGCTGAGCTGCAGTGACTTGGCAGTGGCGGTTCTTGAGTGACGCATCCCAAAACCAGATAGGAGGAAAGCCTGATTCCTCATGAAGCCACGCAATTCCACCTTTGGCCATGGGTTATGTTGGTGCTGGGGCACTGTTGGCCCTGAATCTTGTTTACTGCACACTTGGGTTTGCGTTCCCCACCCGGTATGATAACAACTTTGCAGAGTGCCCTCTCACATTCCGGGACCCCTTGGGGGGTGTCAGAGATCCAGTTTTGGCCCAATCCCTGCAGGCCAGGTAGAGGGACCCCACCCGCCAGAGGGACCCTGCTCACTCCACAGATGCCCTTTGAGACACAGCACCACCCCAGGTGTGGCTGGTTGGGGAGGGACTGAGGGAGGATGTCTCCAGAGCATGTCTGGCCCATCTCGTCCAGTCCCACCCTGCCAGCCACCTTCTAATTAATTTCCTTTCAATGTGCATGAATCCATGCACCGGGTCATTAACTTTTCTATAAAATGGATATAATATTGCTTATCTCAGTGAGTAGATGTTCAGACTAAATGACTCATTTATGGAAAACTCCTAGTGTTGTTTTTGACATTTACTAGCTGTACAGTTATATTTTGTTTTGTCATTGTTTTCATTGATGTATGGAGATTTAGGAACACAAGTATAACTTGACATGTACATTTTCTTTCATGATCAAATAACATTAATAGTGTGAGTTGTGTGTTAGCTGGTTTGCCTCAGTGGATATAGCATCGGCCTGTAGACTAAAGGTTTCTGTGTCTGATCCCGGTCAAGAGCACATACCTTGGTTGCAGGCTTGATCCCCAGTCCTGGTCTGGACGAATGGGGGAGACAACCAATTGATGTGTCTCTTTCACATCGATGTTTCTCTCTCTCTGTCTATCCCTCTCCCTTCCACTCTCTCTAAAAATCAATGAGAAAATATCCTCAGGTGAGGATTAAGAACAACAACAAAATCATCTTGCCTTTGATTTCAGTGGAATTGAGATTAGTCTCTCTTTCTATTGTAAAAATAAAAAAAAATAATAATGTGAGTTGGAGTAACACAGTGACAAAAGGCCCTGAACACACAGTAGATTCATGGAAGCAGGCGAATACCAAAGCAAACTAATTTTGCCTAGAGTTACCTTCATATTATGAATCCAACATGAATCTTCTATGTCATTTTTTTCCTCTTCTAAGATCCCCTATCATAAGCATAGGGTTCTAATAGGTGTATTTTAACCTAAATTTTATCTATATATCATCTATCTATTTTTTCCATTTACAAATTCATGTCATGATGTGCAAATTTGGTTTTAATATTTACCAATATGCTGCTTAACATATGTTTCAACAAAAAGAAGCAATTGAAAGGAACATAAATGAACTATCTTTCATAACTGATGCACATACATTTTTCAAAAATCATTACAAGATTTCCTAATTTTATGATATTACTTTTTTGTTGGCATAGCTTATGAAAAAAGAAAAAAACAAAGTATGTGTCAGTCTTGTATAGAGTGTATTAAATATCTTTATTTGTAGTGAATAAAATATCGTTGGCAAAAAGTGGACTGAAATTAATATATATATATATATATATATATATATATATATATATATATATTCAGTTAATAGGTACCTTAAGTAATTGTGTATGGCCATACTGAAAATTTAAATCTCATTTTTTGGACATGTTTTCTAGCGCCAATTTAGGAGAAAATAATACCATCAAGTAAAACACATTAAAACCCATTAATTCATAGTGGAAATAACTTGGAAACTAGTAAAACTAAAGAATTTTCAAAAATTGGAAAAAAGTAATAGCATATTTTTTTCCAAAGGAGTAAAGCTGTTTGAAATTTTGAATTGTAGTGCAAACTAAGAACCGCACATTTTGTTTTGAATAAAATCTAAAAATAGAAATTATAATAGATATATAGTTGATGCATATTATCATTAAGGTAATAAATATAGCAGGGAAAAAGTCCCCTACAAAACATAGGCTTAATGTAAATTATAAGAAGAATTAGGAGGCCACTATGGAAAATGGTAACGGTTCCCCAAATTTAAGAATAGAGTTATCATACAACTCAGCAATCCCTCTCCTGGGCATCTACCTGAAAAGTTTAAAACATGTATTCACAAAGATATATGAACTCCTATGTTTATTACAGCATTATTCATAGTGGTCAACACATGGAAACAACTGAAGTGTCCCTCAATGGATGTTTGGATAAAGAAGATGTGATACATATATACAGTGGACTACTACTCAGCCATAAGAAAAAACAAAATACTGCCATTTGTGCCAACATGGATGGACCTTGAGAATATCATGCTAAGTAAAATGTCAGAAAAATTTAAGAACCATATGATCTTACTCATGTGTGGGATATAAAACTGAAAGCAACAAATGAAAAAACTAGATAGACAAACAAAAACTTATAGATAAAAACAACAGTATGGTGATTACCAGAGGGAAGGAAGGTTAGTAAAAGGTGTCAAATATATTGTGGTAGAAGGACATTTGATTTTGGGTGGTGAACACACAATGCAATATAGAGATAATATATTATAAAATTTTACACTTAATCCTGACCGGTGTAGCTCAGTGGTTGAGCATCGATCTATGAAGCAAGAGGTCACGATTTTATTCCCAGTCAGGGCACTTGCTCAGGTTGCAAGTTTGATCCCCTGTAGGGGGTGTTCAGGAAGTAGTTGATCAATGATGCTCTCTCAACATTGATGTTTCTCACTCTCTCTCCCTCTTCCTTCCTCTCTGAAATCAATAAAAATATATATATTTTTTTAAAAAAAATACACTTAAAACCTATATTTTCTTATTAACCAATGTTACCCCAATAAATTTTTAAAATAATAAATAAATAATAAAATAATTAGGCAAAAAATAAATAATTCCAGAAACTAGAAATATGCATAGGATCCTCAATTCTGCTTATTGAATATTTAGTATTCCTACATAATCTTATCATATAGTTTATCCCATTGCTTCCATTGACTCTGGATATACTATTCAGGGAATTAAAATAAGCAATAAGTCTGATATTTCATTGTTTTCAGTACTTACATATTATTAACACTGTATCATTGTCGACTAACTTAGAAGCCAAAATTGATAGTGTGTTTGTCCACTGTAGTGTGTAATAGCTGTTTTTTTATCGCAGGACAACTCCAGAAAGATGTAGCATGGGTATACACAGAGTGATTTTTTTTTTCAAAATTGCAATTTGGCATACTTATTTTTGCCTCTCTGTGAGTATGAATTAGCTGTGTATAGGTATTTTTCATAAAGAAAACCTGAACATTGGGAACTTCCTATTTGATATAAAACTCAACTGTCCACTCATAAAAATAAATATTAGAAGTAGTTTAATCTAGTTAAAATGTCTGAGACTTTAGAACATATATTTTCTCATTTTTAAATATCTTATCTTTTTAATTCTAAAATAATTTGTGTCTGAGCTTGTTACCTGATATTTTCTTATCAAGGATGGGCAATTATCAAATTTGAGTGTGTGTTGTAGCAGGGTTTTGTTTGGGTTGCTAATATATCAACATTTAGATTGGTCAGAAAGCCAGCTTTAACCTTCTTAATTAGTTGGTAAGTAAAAGTAAACATTTGAAGTTGTTACCAATAAACATGAGTAACGAAAGTGCTGAAACAATATGAGCTGAAAATATGGGAGTCTTAGATGAGAATTTTCAAAGATGGGCTTTGAAAAATTGATGGTGTTGTTATGAATGAGTCACTAAGTAACCAAAGATACATATATCACATTAAAAAATTAAAAACTGTAGTGGTTTTATTATGGCTCAAGGTCAACATAGGTGGTTAGCAAAATATTAAATCAAAATTCTGTTTAAAATTTTAGTTAGCAGTAATCACATTATGATTTCAGTAAAATTCCATATCTTTTCTACAAGTGTTAGAACTATTTTGTAGTCTAAGCTTGGGTGGATTGGTAAGAAAACCCACATATTTGAAAGATAAACTTAAGACTGGAAAGCCATATACTGATAATAAAGGATAAATTACCTAATTTAAAATAAATACATATTGACCTTAATAATAAAAGTATTAATATAACTATAATAAATTTGATAGTTGTCCATGTGTGTCTTCCTTTCTCTCTTTAAACTTAATATCTGCTCATTAATTAAATTTACTGGCTTTGTTAATTATATCATGTGCTCTGTCAATGCACTGTTATTGCCTTTAAGGCTATTAAAGGAGCTAAATAGATTTCTCACATGGAATGGTATACAGTTTTAAATGGAAACAAAAATCCTCCAACAGGTGCAAACTTTTTCTTAGGTAGTGGCTAATATACATGGTTCTTGTGTACATAATGTATTCATATAAGAGAGAAATTGTAACTTAGAATTAGTTTGAAAGAATAGGACGGTGAAAAAGGACCCAGATAAAAGCATTGATTAAATTATAGCTTGCAGAAAGAACAATGAGAAAGGTAATAACATTACAGATAGAGATAACAGGTTGGATAGAAGTGTGATTTAGGTGTATTGGAAACAATAAGGGGACCAAAGCTAAGTAACTGAAGATAAGATTGACTTAAAAAAAAGATTGAATAGAAAGCTGGGTGGCAGCTAAATAACAGACAGCATGGTTTGAACTTAATTTGATAAGTAGTAGAGAGACATAAGCAAAAAGCAATATTTTAGAGTCTTTAAAAATTTAGTCTTGTAAGGAAATTTAGAGGTCATAGATTCCACCTTCATATTCAGTCAAGCTACATAGCCTACATATTGTCCTTTTTATTATCCTACTATAGTGACAAAACTAGTCAAAAAGCAACCTGAAAGATTCTTTTCATTGTTGTAAAAATGTTATGAGCCCATATATTTACAAAACATATAACACAAATTGTAATAAAGAAGCTAGCTGAGTGTTGTTGCTTTTATCCAATGCAGTTATCAACTAAGGGAACTGATGATTTTGTTGCATTCAAATATTTACCTCAAACATTCATTGAGGTAAATCTGATGCACCTGAGCATATATCAGATCATGGCAAAAATAAATACATGGTAAAAGTACAAGCAAACAAACAAACAAAACACACACACACACACACACACACACAAACCAAAAAAATGCTATTTAAATAGTCATTCCTTGAATCATTTAAACTTATTTTATTATCTAAAGTTTTACATATGTCTCCTTTTTTCCCAATTGACCCCCACCAGTCATTCCCACACCTGGCAAGCTCCCAACTGCCCCAGTGTCTGTGCCCATTGGTTATGCTAATATGCATGCATATAAGTTCTTTGGTTTTTCTCTAACCACCCCTCCTCACCACCCCAGCCCTTTGTCTCTGGATCAGTTTATGTTTATTCATCAGTTTATGTTGATCATTATATCCCACATATGAATGAGGTCATGTGATATTTATCTTTCTCTGTGGCTTATTTCATTTAGCATAATGCTCTTCAGTTTCATCCATGCTGTTACAAATGCTAAAAGTTCTTTCTTTTTTACAACAGCATAGTATTCCATTGTGTAGATGGACCACTGGTTTTTAATCCACTCATCTGCTGATGGGCACTTAGGCTGTTTCCAGATCTTTGCTATGATAAATTGTGCTGCTATGAACATAGGGATGCATATATCCTTTCTGATTGGTGTTTCTGGTTTCTTGGGACATATCCCTAGAAGTGGGATTACTGGGTCAAATGGGAGTTCCATTTTTAACTTTTTGAGGAAACTCCATACTGTCTTCCATAGTGGCTACACCAGTCTGCATGCATACCCATCAGCAGTGCATGAGGGTTCTTTTTTCTCCACATCCTTGCCAGCAATTGTCATTAGTTGATTAGTTGATGATAGCCATTCTGACAGGTGTGAGATGGTATCTCATTGTTGTTTTGATTTGCCTCTCTCAGATGATTAGTGATGTGCATGTTTTCATAAGTCTCTGGGTTTTCTGTATGTCCTCTTTCCATAAGTGTCTAGTTAAATACTTTTCCCATTTTTTATTGAATTATTTATCTTCCTTTTGTTAAGTTGTATGAGTTCTCTGTAAATTTTGGAAATTAAACCCTTATTGGAAATATCATTGGCAAATATGTTCTCCCATGCAGTGGGCTTTCTTGTTGTTTTGTTGATGGTTTCTTTTGCTGTGCAGAAGTTTTATATCTCGATGTAGTTTATTTATGTATTTTCTCCTTATTCTCCATTGCCCTAGGACAAGGGTAGGCAACCCATGGCACGCGTGCCAAACACAGCACTCCAGTAACTTTTGCTGGCACGCGAAACCCTCTCTTATAATCTTCCATTTACAATTTTTGTGAACATTTGAATGACTTAAATGTTAAATTACAAGGAACTTGCAAGACACTTGATGTTATGTTTGGTTACATAAAGGCTTTTGAAAAGAAACTGGAAATCTTTAAGAGGGATATAGATGGTGAGAGATTTAGATATTTCCCAAACCTCAAGAGGCACATCAAAGACCTCCCAAAAGATGACAGAACACACTGTCAAAGCCTTCAAAAGCTGTTTTAAACATCATTGAGTCAACTATTGAGCAGTTCTTCTCAAGATTTGTGAAATTCAGAGAACTGGAAGAGACAGCAAAATTCATGAGGTTTCCAGACAGCATAAAACTGGAGGAACTAAACTTACAAATGTTTTCATGGATAGATATGGCTGACTTTGAAATGCAGTTGATTGAGTTTTAGAGTAGCTCAATTTGGAAGAAGAAATTTATTGACCTTAGAGTTGACTTGGAAAACATTGAGGAAAAAAAAACGATTAGAGACAGGAGTACCAGAGAGAAGTGTCGAAAACAAACTATCAAGGACTTGGAATGCCATTCCAGAAAATTTTTTCTGTTTAAAAAAACTTTGCAACAGTGTTACTCTCCATGTTTTCATCCACATACACTTGTGAATCTTTGTTCTCAGTGATGAATTTTGTTAAGTCTCATAATAGGAGTAGCCTGATGGATGAAAGTAGTAGCTCGTGCATATCTCTGAAGGTGAGAAATATAAACCTGATGTAAAATCTCTGTCATCAGTGATGCAGCAGCAAAAGTCCAACTGATAATATCAAATGGAGTCATAAAGTTTTCTGTTGGACTATCAGTGTACATGTATATATTAAACCCTACCAGACCGCTATACCGCTGTACCTAATTTTCGGTACTTTGCCTAGTCCGATTTTCTACAATGCCTCCAAGTTCCATCTTTTTTTAAAAATTAAATCTTTATTGTTCAGATTATTACCTTTGTTCCTCTTTTTTCCCCCCATAACTCCCCTCCTCCCAGTTCCCGCCCCACCCTCTGCCCTCACTCCCCACCCACTGTTCTCATCCATAGGTGCATGATTTTTGTCCAGTCTCTTCCAGCATCTCCCACACCCCTTCCCCCCCGCAAGAATAGTCAGTCCATTCCCTTTCTATGTCCCTGATTCTATTATGATCACCAGATTATTTATTCGCTTGATTCTTAGATTCACTTGTTGATAGATGCATGTTTGTTGTTCATAATTTGTATCTTTACCTTTTTCTTCTTCTTCCTCTTCTTAAAGGATACCTTTCAGCATTTCATATAATACTGGTTTGATGGTGATGAACTCCTTTAGCTTTTCCTTATCTGTGAAGCTCTTTATCTGACCTTCAGTTCTGAATGATAGCTTTGCTGGATAAAGTAATCTTGGTTGTAGGTTCTTGGTATTCATCACTTTGAATGTTTCTTGCCATTCCCTTCTGGCCTGCAAAGTTTCTGTTGAGAAATCAGCTGACAGTCGTATGGGTATTCCCTTGTAGGTAACTGAGTTTCTTTCTCTTGCTGCTTTTAAGATTCTCTCTTTGTCTTTTGCTCTTGGCATTTTAATTATGATGTGTCTTGGTGTGGTCCTCTTTGGATTCCTTTTGTTTGGGGTTCTCTGCGCTTCCTGGACCTGTAGGTCTATTTCTTTCACCAGGTGGGGGAAGTTTTCTGTCATTATTTCTTCAAATAGGTTTTCAATATCTTGCTCTCTCTCATCTTCTGGCACCCCTATAATTCTGATGTTGGTACGCTTGAAGCTGTCCCAGAGGCTCCTTACACTATCTTCGTATTTTCGGATTCTTTTTTCATTTTGCTTTTCTGGTTGGGTGTTTTTTGCTTCTTCGCATTTCAAATTTTTGCCTTGATTCTTGCGCTCCTCTGGTCTGCTGTTGGGAGTCTGTATAGTATTCGTTATTTCAGTCCATGTATGCTTAATTTCTAGTTGGTTCTTTATCATAACATCGAGGGTCTCATTAGATTTCTTGAGGATCTCACTACATTTATTGACGGCTTCTAGACAGTTCTTAAGAGACCTTAAAAGTGTGGTTCTGAACTCAATATCCTCCATTGACAGTTTTGTCCTGTTTCTTTGTCTCCGCATTTTTTATGCTTTCTTGGTGCACCCCCTAGTGGTCTTTGTGCGCAGTCTTGTTGTAGTTAAGCCTTGATTGTTGTTGGCAATACCGGGGGTGATTTGACCTCCAGGCTAACTAGCTATGAGAGTCTGCTGTGTCTGCAGTGGGAGGGCTTCTGTGCTGGATCTCTAGGGCAGTGCTAATCTAGCCTTTGCCTGAGGCTATCCGGCAAATGGCTCTATGCAGGGCTTGGGTGTGGCGGGTCCCCCAGGGATCTACAGGGCTGGCCGGAGAGAGCAGTCCGCTTCTCCCATTTGAGTCTGGGTCCCTAGAGACTCGCCCGGATCTGGAGCTCAGTGTCTGAAACTCCCTCCCGATTGAAAACAACAACCACGCCCTCTGCCTCCAGCCCACTCCATGTGCACTCCGCACCTTAGTATTTCACTTCAGCACTGCACCTCCTCTGAGTCTGGGTATATTCTCTTTCCTCCTAGTTGTAGAATTTCCACTCATCCAGCCTTCTTGTGGTTCTGGATGATGTCCGTTCCGTCTTTTAGTTGTTTTTTGAAGTGGTTGTTCGAGGCAGCAATCTCCAGCGTTACCCTATGCTGCCATCTTGGTTTCTCTCCGCTCCAAGTTCCATCTTATTCTAACCACTTGTTTGCATGTAACTAACATTTTTCTATATCATGTTGGTTTTTTCTCTTTAATGCTCAGGAGCCCAGGTGTAGGGGACAGTTAGATTCAGGGCCTCAGGTCTGGTATGGTTAAAAAATAAATGTATTTTTCATCATCATACACTGTGTTTTTGTCACTCAAGTGAATTTTATTATTTCTTCAAGGTTCTTCACATACATACACCTTAAGAGATATCAAGTTGTTGTAACATGTTCTCAAAAAATTAGGGTTGGCACGCAGAAGAATTTTGAGTCAGAGATTTTGCTGGTTTTGAAACTCACTCACTGTGAAGAACTTTGAAGAAATAATACAATTCATTCGAGTAACAAAAACACAGTATATGATGATGAAAAATACATTTATTTTTTAATGTATACATGTACACTGATAGTCCAACAGAAAACTTTATGACTCCGTTTGATATTATCAGTGGGACTTTCGCTGCTGCATCACTGATGACAGAGATTTTACATCAGGTTTAAATTTCGTGACCTTCAGAGATATGCTCGAGCTACTACTTTCATCCATCAGGCTACTCCTATTACGACACTTAACAAAATAAGAGAGGGTTTCGCCTGCCAGCAAAAGTTACTGGCGTGCCGTGTTTGGCAACCATAGTAAAACAAAGACTTATATTTTTGATATTTATTTTATGTATTTAAATGCCATTTAACAAAGAAAAATCAACCAAAAAATGAGTTCACATGTCACCTCTGACACGTGTGTCATAGGTTTGCCATCACTGCCTTAGGCTGTTCTCCTGATTTTTAATTTTTTTTTTTCTAGCTGCTTCTCTGTTTGGGTATTTTTTTCTACCTTGTCTTCTAGCTCACTGATGCAGTCCTCTGCTTCTTCTAGTCTACTATTGATGCTTCCTATTGAGTTATTTGTAGCAATGATGTCATTTTACATTTCTTCTTGGTTCTTCTTCATTTTCTCTTGGTTTTTACACATATTGTTGAATTTGTCTTCCATCCTTTTAAGCGTCCTTATTACCATCGCTCTGAATTCTTTCTCTGACATATTGCTTGCCTGAATTTTTTTTACTTCCTTTTCTGGCGATTCCTTCTTTTCTTTAGTATGTGGGCTGTTTCTCTATCTCCCCATTATCACTCAACTCAGGGTGTCTAGTTATGTAGCTTTCTCTCTCCTGCATTGACTTAAAGGCACAAAATACAACATGACAAGACACAACACAGAGCACCAAATTCAAATGTATTCACGATACTAATAACTCCAAATAATGTTCACCACCAGAGAAAATAGAATTAGGAGATAGAAAAGAGTGCAAAAATGATATTGAGAAAAGGAAATAAAAATTAAGAGAGAAAAGAAATAGAAGAAAATAGAAGGGGAAAAATATATGTATATAGGGAGAAAACTCCAAAATAACAACTAATCCAAAAAATGCAAACAACAAACACCCAGAGATGATTGTAAAAAACAAACACCAAGAAATTCAAAAAATCCAAACAACAAACCCCAGATGAATCTGAGGAGGTAGAGCCTATTTCCAGAAGGTAAGGTCAAGGAATTGAATGAATGGGGAAATAGCCACAATTCAGTACAGAGGAGGCAGAAAGAGAATGAGTGTATAAGAAGAAAAGTAAAAATGAAAATACAAAAAAGAAAAATTATATTATATATATATATATATATATATATATGAAAAAAATGTATATATACTAATAAAGAGCTAATATGCTAATTGTCAATATGCCTTATGGTAACAACCAGGTAATTAGCATATTAGGTGGGGCATTGCTCTGGAGACGGGACAAAGCAGGGAGGCACCTGGAGGAGTCGGGACCATCCCGTGCTGAGGAGGGCAGGGTTGTGAGCCCATAGTGCCCCCTTCACCAGTCCTTTGCCACCCTGTGCCCCACAGCCCACCTGCCAGGGGAAGGAGCACAGCGCAGCAGGCAGGAGGCTTCCATGCTCTTCTCTGGCACCATGATGGGGTGGAGCCACCGAGTTGCACCAGAGATGGGGCAGAAGCAGGGAGGTGCCAAGAGAAGGCTGGACCACCTCTATGCAATCAAGGGACTGAGGGCAGGGTTTGATGAGGCCAGAGGAGGTTTGGGGGCTGGGCCAGGCACATTGGAGCTCTTCTTGGAGAGGTTCGGGTGTCATGTCAGGGTGGTGCTGCGTGATTTCAAATTGCATGCTGGGCTCCTAGTGTGTGTGTGTGTGTGTGTGTGTGTATATATATATATATATATATATATATATATATATATATATATTCCCCTTTCTTTAATCTATCTATCTATGTATTCAATCAAGGTTTGGGAGGCCGATCGATGTCTGGGCCAGCCAGGGGGAGGGGCCACAGGATGTCGGGGGTGGGGCAATCGGAGCCCGATTGGGTCAGTTGGCCACCACAGTGCAAGTCATAGAGACCAGTCGCTCCATTCTTTTCAGTCGTTCTGGTCGCTTGGCTTATAGATAGATAGATAGATAGATAGATAGATAGATAGATGGATAGATAGATAGATGATAGATAGATATATGATAGATAGATGATAGATAGATAGATAGATAGATAGATAGATAGATAGATAGATAATATATACGTATTGAGTGTAAAGTGTTGTCTTTAACAATGCTGTGACAACTACTTTTTAATCAGTTTCATTCTGTTTTGTTATGGACTGTTGACATGCTTTTCCCTTTGAAGTTTCATGTACAAGTCTTGATTTTAACATTAAAGAATGCTAAATGATAGTTTCTTCTATAAACCATTTTTCCAAAGATCTCATAATTTTTGAGACTTAATATATTTAAATACCATAAAGTGCTTGAAAAAAATACACAAAATACAAATTAATACCAAAATGGATTTCAATAGTTCACACCAGGTATGAATCTTAGATTTAATTTCAAGGTGCATCAATGAAATAATTGTTTGGAAGCTATTTTATAAAGTTAGATAGCATGCATCCTAAAGAAATCATATTTTTATTGGTAAAGTCATTAACATTTAAAGGATGTGAAAATAAAATGTGTAGTATTCAGATCTTAAGTATGGTTACTTAAAGTACTTATCATTAAAGGTGACCTTAATGTACAGACTATTCAGAAAAATTTAGATAACTGAAAAAAGTTGGCATTAGACATGATGTAATTAGGGGAAATTTTTGCTTGTTTTTTTAAGCACAACAACTAATGTAATTTTCTGATTCACCAGTCATGTGTAAACAAGCTTATTTTCTATTTCATTATGTGATAAAATTAATTTTTAGGTAAAATGATTTAAATATCTCCAAAATTACAGCACAGATTGAATAATGCCCAAACTTAAATTTGCAACATAGTAGGACCATAAACTTTGCACCAAGTTAGAAAGTTATGTCTTACAAATAACAGGCTACATGAAAGAGAAAGCTTTGATATCACCCCTTTATCACTGGGAGACCACTTGGGTTTTGGGTACCATGAATTATGAGGGTTGTTGAAAACAACAAACTCGTATTTATAATAGAGGGAGAAAACAATCAGAATGAGAAAACATAACCCAATAGAAAAGTTTAAAGGAATTGGAAGAAAGGCTGAAAAGTGTTTTTCAATTATGTAATTGTTTAGTGAAAATAGAGTATTTGAAGATCAAGTGTTCTTTATTTTCACTAAGATAGAGAAGTACATTAAATGAAGATATAATTAAAATATGCTAGCTCCAAGGAAGAGTATATTTAGAGTAAGGTAGACCATTAGAAAAAGTGTCTATGGGAAATTATAGAATCACTAGTGACCCGGTGCACAAAATTTGTGCTCATTAAAAGGTAATTAATTAGAGGAAATATTTTAATATTGCTATTTGACCTTTCTCTATAATAGAAGTGTCAGAGATTTAAAAAAATAGTAAAATGTATATGAAATTCTCCCTCCTATCAGCTGTGGGACCCAGAGTCAAGTCCCTGCCCATCTGCATGTGCCTTGAAATTGCGCGAGACCCAGACCTGGCCAGCCTCACCCCCGTCAAGCCCCACCACACCGGGTGAGGAGGGAGGGGTATAGCCTCAAGTCCCCTGGCCTCAGGTCCCCTGGACCCAGGCGCAAGGGCATGAGGGTGTGATGACCATTTGCATATTAGATCTTTATTATATAGGATGTTTTTGAATACAATTAATGTAAGACTTGAAGGACTGTCACAGAGAACTAAAATTCAGTCTTGTAATGAAGTAGAAAACTGGATTATGAGAACCATTATTTTGTCCCTAGTCTTTGATTCCATGATAATTTTAAAATAAAAAAATATGTTATTAAATGCTCTCAATTTCATTGAAGTTCTTAATTTAACCTCATATTATTTTATTGCCATGGCTCAACATTTCACCAAAGGTTAGAATTTAAATTTAATAAAATTCCTTAATAACACCTAGATTTTAATTTCAGAAAGTCATCTTCAAGGATCATGAAGCACAATTAACAAAAGAAAGAACAAGGAAGAATACTTTTTATTTCCTAAATATCACACAGTATTTGACTTTAGATCAATTTAAGCCTCTCCTCTTTCCTATGTATGTGCAAATGATGTGTTGCTATTGTTTTTGTTTCTTGTTTTGTTTTGTTTTGTTTTTTCCAGATTAGACCCAGGAGTGAGCACACACAAACTAGACTATTATATATAATTGCCTTGAATTTATCATATATAATTGCTCCTATATTTTCAGATGAGAACTAAAGTGAATGAGCCTGTACACCAGAAAAGTTGCTGGGAAAGCGAGGAAGCAGAATTTAATTAACCATTTTAAACTTAAGAATTTTTAAAAATAAAATTTTGTGCAAAGTATATAAGTATTGGCTTAGGTAATTCATTTTCAGTCACTTCTTATAGTCTAAATTTTATCGTTCATTATCTGGCAAAAGCATTACATTTAAAAAATATAGCAACAGATTTCCATATCCTTTAAAAATAACTCACATTGCCGAAACCGGTTTGGCTCAGTGGATAGAGCGTCGGCCTGCAGACTGAAAGGTCCCAGGTTCGATTCCGGTCAGGGGCATGTACCTGGGTTGCGGGCATGTCCCCAGTGGGAGATGTGCAGGAGGCAGCTGATCGATGTTTCTCTCTCATCGATGTTTCTAACTCTCTATCTCTCTCCCTTCCTCTCTGTAAAAAATCAATAAAAATATATTTAAAAAAATAAAAATAAAATAAAAATAACTCACATAAAATCTTCATTTGCAGATGGCTTTGATGTAATATATAGGGATTTTCTAAACTTCTCTTCAAATGAAACCTAAGTCATTACTACAATTTGCCAAGCTGAGCAATTAAATGTTTGACATCCATCTATTAACTAAATTGGTCTAGAAGAGAAAGGTCAACATAGACATACTCTGATTTGTTTGCTAATTCATGATGGACTACACTAATTAACCTACCAGTATGGTGAAGAATTTTAGTTTTAGAGAAAAATATTAGTAAGTAGCATACATTATGTATTTAGACATTTCATATGTATAGAGTATGAACAGAAAGTTATAGTCAAGTAAACAGAATCAGGGCAAAACAGATATTTGAAAAGTACAAACATTTGTCTGGCTGGTGTTGCACAGTGGTTGAGCATCAACCTATGAACCAGGAGGTAATGGCACGATTCCTGGTGGGGCATGCAGAAGCAGCCAATGAATGATTCTCTCTCTTTATTAATGTTTCTATCTCTCTCTCCCTCTCCCTTCCTCTCTGAAATCAATAAAAATATATTTTAAAAAAGAAAAGTACAAACACTTTCCAATTAACTTACAATAGCTTCAATTTTCTCTACCACACATTTTAATAAACTATTCAATTGAATTATTTAGTTTGACTCCGTACCATTCTCAGGGAGCTATCCTCATGAGCAGGAGAAGACTGAGAAGAGATATCAAGCAAGAGAAGGAGAAACTGAGTCTTTGGTCAACCAGCTGATTCAAAAATTTGCCCTGATGTGGCCAGTGTGGCTCAGTTGGTTGGAACATCATCTTTTACACCAAAAGGTTATGGGTATGATTCTTGGTCAAGGCACATACCTAGCCCTAACTGGTTTGGCTCAGTGGATAGAGCATCGGCCTACTGACTGAAGGGTCCCAAGTTTGATACCAGTCAAGGGCATATACCTTGGTTGTGGGCACATCCCCAGTAGAGGGAGTGCAGAGGCAGCTGATTGATGTTTCTTTCTCATCAATGTTTCTAATTCTATCCCTCTCCTCTCCTCTCTGTAAAAAATCAATAAAATATTTTTTTTTAAAAAGGCACATTGCTAGGTTTTGGTTTCAAACCCCAGTCCAGGTGTGTGCAGGAGGCAAGTTATTGATGTTTCTCACATCGATGTTTCTATCTCATATTGATGTTTCTCTCTTTCTCTCTCCTTTTCTCTCAAATGAACTTTAAAACTTTTTCTTTCATTATGAGAGTATAAAAATCTATTAATGCTAAAGTGAATATTTAAAATAAAACACTCCATTATACAGATGTGTAATTTGAGGCTGAAGGATAGATTACTTGCACAAAGTTACATAAAAATGTAATGATAGTACATGTGCTAAAACCTAGAGTCTCAAAATTATATTTGAATCATACATAAGAGCTAAGTTTGTTTTGTGCCTGCCAGTTATGCTGGGGAACATTTTAGTGGCTCATTGCAGTGATTAAACCCACAAAGGTCTCAAGAGTCAGAAACATCTGCCCCTCACCTTCTTAGCTAAAGCTCAATTTCTTTATCTATTAAAGAGGAATGAAAATAGTATTTATCACAGATAGTTGTTGAAGGAATAAAATGAATGCAAAAAGAAAGTTCTTGGTACATATTATGTAGAGCAAATGTAAGTGTATTGTACTTTTTTAAATTTGGAAATGCACACTTGTGTAATTTAAAAAATTACAATTTCATATCACATGGAATAAATAATAGCTTGTCATAATACTCATGAAATGGCAAAGATATATAGACTGTTAAAGTGTATTTATTTCAGACCATGGGAAAATTTCTTCACATGAATATACGTTCAGGCACACATGCCAAAAATTAAACCACAAAGACCACACATTAGAGTTAAATTTTATTCACAAGTTTAACAAACTTTTGGTTAGAAGGGTTTTTATTGACAAGGGTATACCCACATTCAATTATAATAGGAAACCTTTTAAGAGATTCAATGAGAACCAGTGGTATGGTGGTTTATTAAAGCTGATGAAAAAGTAAATTGTTTAAAAATACATATATGCCTTAAATATGTATAATACACAAATAATTGAAACAAGTGTACATTTATCTTCCATTATTTGATATAGGGCCTTTGACTTTTATTTGGATAAATGTTCACTAATTATAGCCATACATTATCTTTATTATACAAACAACACCCTAATACATTATCTGTGATTTCCAATTTTGGTTCCCATCAATTACAGTGTATATTTAAACATTCCTGAGAAGCTTTCTGAGTATGAAACGCTTCTAGAGTTTTATGACACTTTTCCTGAATCATCTGCAGTTATCTTATTCAGACATAACTCTATGATTGGTTTTTGTGAAACCTGCCTTTAACAAGTCTTTATGAAAAATTTAATCTTTTTTGAAGGAATTATTTTTGCATTCATATTTCATTAGTTAACATATTTTAATTAATTGAACTAATTTTAATAGCAAAAGTTACTGATATAAACATATCTATGAATAAATATTGGCCTTTTTCTAAGCACAAAACTCATTTTGGCAGCAAAAGTGAAGGGACATACTGTAAAGTAGCATCGTAATTGGGAACATACAGCTCACTGATTTCAACAAGTTCAACTTTTTATTCATGGATAGAAAGCAAACTTTGATCAATATGTTGGCTAAGTAGAAGTCTGTTAAAGTTTTTAATTCATTAATATGAATATATTTGCTAGATCAAAGTAGGACATCCAATTATCCCACTACAATATAGCACTCTATTTACAAATTTAAACTGAAACTTTGATGAAAATACATTTCATCATTCTAATATCCCAAGAAGCTATTTTGCAGCCTGTATGTATCCTTCACAGTTACTTGACTGTTATATGACAGTTGTAACAGCCTTTAATTACAGACAGAAGTTTCTGAATAAAAAAGTACATAGAAATGACTTTTAGTATAGTTAAAATTAGCATCTCAAATTTCCCTATGCAGATGCATAACCTGTGGGATCTTATTAGTGGACTTTTTTTTAAGTAAATATTTATTTTATATATATTTTGCTACATTAAAAAAGGCAAAAAATATATATCGGTGCTATATTCCACTCCAAGCCAATACTATCATTTACTCTGGGAATAAAGCCTGAAATAATATTTGTAAAGTTATCCTGCTGATTCTTTATGTATGCAAATTAGAAAACCACTTATTTAAGTGGAAAAACTTAAAATACCCTTCAGTCATTAACCATTTGAGGTCTGGTGAGAATGAAAGTTTTACCTTTGATTCCATCAATTCCTTTTGTCAGAGAAAAGAAAATGTTTACTTTTTGAATAGGCACATACTCAAAACTTTGTTAGACCAGAAAGTATCATAAAAAAGGCTTCATGATAAGAAAAGCAAAGAAATCTGATTAATAACAATTAATTTAGTGAAGATACAATTTTTTTGTATTCTCATTTGTTTATGGCTGACTGCATTTAACAGTATTTGTTTGAAGATCACAAAACACTACAAAGATGGAAAGTAAAAATTTCCATTTTTTTTTTTTAGTTTTGTGTGTCAGTGTTTTTTTTGTTTTGTTTTGTTTTGTTTTTTTTTGTGTGTGTGTGTGTGTTTTCCTTTTTCTTATTTTTTATTGTTTAAAGTAGTACATATGTCTCCTTTTCCCTTCGCTGGCCACTCCCACCCCCCCAGGACAAGCCCCAACTTCCCTGGTGTCCATGTCCACTGGTTATGCTAATATGCATGCATACAAGTCCTTTGGTTGATCTCTTACTTCATGCCCTACCCTGACCCTCCCCTTCCTTCCCTCTGAGGTTGGACTGTCTGTTTGATGTTTCTTTGTCTCTGGATCTATTTTTTTTCCATCAGTTTATGTTGTTCACTATATTCCACAAATGAGTGAGATCATGTGATATTTATCTTTCTCCAACTGGCTTATTTTGCTTAGCATAATTCTCTCCAGGTCCATCCATGTTGTTGCAAATGGTAAAAGTTCCTACTTTTTTATAGCGGTATAGTATTCCACTGTGGAAATGTACCATGGTTTTCAAATCCACTCATCTGCTTATGGGCAGTTAGGCTATTTCCAAATCTTAGCTATGGTGAATTGTGCTGCTATGAACATAGGGGTGCATATATTCTTTCTGATTGGTGTTCCTGGTTTCTTGGAATATAGCCCTAGACATGGGACCACTGGGTCAAATGGAAGTTCCATTTTTAACTTTTTGAGGAAACTCCATACTGTTTTTTACAGTGGCTGCACCAGTCTGCATTCCCACGAGCAGTGCATGAGGGTTCCCTTTCCTCTATATCTTTGCCAGCACTTGTCTTTTATTGATTTGTTGATGATAGCCATTCTGACAGGTGTGAGATGGTACCACATTGTTGTTTTGATTTTCATCTCTTGGATGATTAGTGACTTTGAGCATGTTTTCATATGACTCTTGGCCTTCTGTATGTCCTCTTTCAAAAAGTGTCTATTTAGGTCATTTGCCCATTTTATTTTATAGGATCGTTTATCTTCCTTTTGTTAAGCTGTATGGGTTCTCTGTAAATCTTAGAGAGTAAACCCATATCAGAGATAGCATTGGCAAATAAAGCAATGTATAGATTCAATTCAATCCCCACTAAAATGCCAACAGCATACTTCACAGACCTAAAACAAACTCTCCAAAAATTCATATGGAATAAAAAAAAAAGACCCTGAATAGCCACAGCAATACTGAGAAAGAGGAACAAAATTGGAGGGATCCCAATGCCAGGTATCAAGCTATATTACAAAGCCACTATTCTCAAAACTGCATGGTACCGTCACAAGAACAGACCTACAGACCAATGCAACAGAACAGAGAACCCAAAAATCAATCCAAGCCATTATGCTCAATTAATATTTGACAAAGGAAGCAAGAACATACAATGGAGTCAAAAAAGTCTCTTTAATAAGTGGTGTTGGGAAAATTGGACAGATACATGCAAAATAAAAATGAAACTAGACCACCATTTTATACCATAAACAAAAATAAACTCAAAATGGATAAAGGAATTAAATTTAAGATGGGAAACCATAAAAATCTTAGAAGACTCTATAGGCACCAAAATATCAGACATATGTTGTAGCAATATATTTACTGGTACAGCTCCCAGGGCAATGGAAACTAAGGAGAAAATAAACAAATGGGACTACACCAAAATAAAAAGCTTCTGCAGAGCAAAAATTTCTCATTAATTATGTCAAATTCTGCTTTGGCTAAATTAAATAATTTTCAAATGGTCAAATATAGAAAAAGGGAGGGAAGAATAATTATTCAAATGGGTATTAAAGTTTCATCTGCTACCAATATATTTTTAATCTGAGGGTATTCATAGAACTGATATGAAAACTGAGGGACTGTTAGAAATGATATATTCATGTGAATGTGTGAATTCTTTTGTGTATTAATAATAGAGGCCCGGTGCACAAAATTTGTACATGGATAGGGTCCCTAAGCCTGGCTGATGATCAGGGCCAATTGGGGCCTCCCTTCAGTCTGCGCCGCCACCTGGTGGTCAGCACATGTCATAGTGAGTGGTGGAACTCCTAGCCTCCTGGTAAAACTCCTGTGGGGACACATTGCATATTAGTCTTTATATATATATTATCTATGTGTATCTATGTGTAGATAGCTATATTAAATGGAGTGATAGATATACATATATTACATCGAGGATAAATGACTTCTGAGCATGGCGTTTCACATATAGAATCTTTTTTAAAATTATTATTGTCTAAAGTTTTACATATTTCTTCTTTTTACCCAATAGAAGCCCCCCCAGCCATTCCCAAGCCACCAACCCAGTGCATATGTCCATTGGATATGCTAATATGCATGCATACAAGTCCTTTGATTTTTCTCTAACCACCCCCCCCCCACACCCCTGACATTTGTCTCTGGATCTATTTTGTTCATAAGTATATGTTGATCATTATATCCCACATATGAGTGAGATTATGTAATATTTATCTTTCTCTGACTGGCTTATTTCACTTAGCATAATGCTCTCCAGTTCCATCCATGCTGTTGCAAATAGTAAAAGTTCCTTCTTTTTTATAGCAGCATAGAATTCCATTGTGTAGATGTACCACAGGTTTTTAATCCACTTATCTGCTGATGGGCACTTAGGCTGTTTCCAAATCTGAGCTATGGTGAATTGTACTGCTATGAACATAGGGGTGCATATACCTTTTCTGATTGGTGTTTCTGGTTTCTTGGAATATAGTCCTAGATGTGGGATTACTTGTTCAAACTGGAGTTCCATTTTTAACTTTTTGAGGAAACTCCATACTGTTAGCCACAGTGGCTGCACCAGTCTGCATTCCCACCAGCAGTGCACAAGGGTTCCTTTTTCTCCACATCCTCTCCAGCACTTGTCATTTGTAGATTTGTTGATGATTGCCAGTCTGACAGGTGTGAGATGGTATCTCATTGTCATTTTGATTTGCATCTCTCAGATGATTAGTGACTTTGAGCATGTTTTCATATGTCTCTTGGCCTTCTGTATGTCCTCTTTCAAAAAGTGTCTATTTAGATTCTTTGCCCATTTTTTGATAGAATTATTTATCTTCCTTTTGTTAAGTTGTATGAGTTCTCTGTAAATTTTGGAGATTAAACCCTTATTGGAAATATCATTGGCAAATATGTTCTCCCATGCAATGGGCTTTCTTGTTGTTTTGTTAATGGTTGTTTTGTCTATGCAGAAGCTTTATATTTTGATGTAGTTTACTTGCTTATTTTCTCCTTAGTCACCATTGCCCTAGGATCTGTGTCTGTAAAGTTATTGCTAGGACTTATGTCTGTTATTTTGCTGCCTATGGAGTCTTACATACATACTCTTTTATTCAAACAAAACATTAACATAAAAAAGAATATAGACATCAGAACCAGATGATCTGAGTACAAATAATAGCTTTGTTAGCTTGGGCAAGTTTAACAACTCATTTTCTGAGTTATCTTACATTTATAGCAGAGACTTCCTTTTAGATCAAAGATGAATCCATCCGGATAAAGTGAGTATGAAGATGGTATTTTAGTACAAAACAAATAATCGAAAAACAAAATAAAATTATGTATATATTTACACATACTAGTACATTGTATTTCCCAAAAATGTATAGTACACATTTAATAGCTGATAGCTCAATTTTGAAAATTAGATGTATTTTAATAAACACTGCCTTTATAATTATTCAAAGTGTGTGTATACATTTTTGGGATATCCTACATATAATGTTATATAATATTTAATATTTTATGACACACTACAATATTTGGAGTATTTATATGTCTTCCTTCTTTTACTTCCATATTCTTTTTTTGTTATTTTCTTCTGCCCTTCTTTTTTAAGTTTCCTTTATATACTTAGAGAATGGCCTATATAGAATTATTATTGTGTTGCACATTTATGGATATGCCAATATTTATAATAATATCTGAGTTATACCAATTCCTCTCCTAAATCAATGTTATAAACATGATCAGTAATGATACATCTTATGCGTATTAAATATTAATTTGGGGGTATACATTAACGCAATAGACCAAGTGACTTTCTTGATTGCTCAGCCAATGTAAACTAATGAAATGACTTCATTTTCTTGCTATGTGATAAACATTTCATTTGTACTCCCATATCCCACATAAGTGAAGTGTAGAGAAGTGATAACAAATATTGCCATGAGTAAAAAATTCTAAATGTCATCTTAATCAACATTACTTTATGAAAATATAAGAAGGTGAATTATTGGCTAAGTTGTTTGAAGTATAATTATGTATTGACTTTGCAAAGCACATTGTTAGTAGAGGCTACATACCAAGTAAGCAATGTAATGGTGGACATTGGAAAACTCAGTAACTTGCTCAGTCAGTGTGGCTCAGTAGTTGAGCACCAACCTATGAACCAGGAGGTCACAGTTCAATTCCTAGTCAGGGGACAATCCTGATCTGCGGGTTTGATACCCAGTGTGGGGCATGCAGTAGGCAGCCAATCAATGCTTCTCTCTCATCATTGATGTTTCTCTCTCTCTCCTTATTCCTTGCTCTCTGAAATCAATTTAAAAAAATTAAAACTGAGCCACTTATCTTTCTACTCAGTACTCAAATTTAGACACTTTAAATATATTGTCAAATTCAACAGCCATAAAAATAGAACACATCCCAAATACTTAGTCAACAGAATCATTTTTTATATTCTATGATACTACATATGCATCTTTTAGACATTTCTTTATCTAATAAATTATTTTTGAATAATTATTTCTACTGAGACAATCTGTTGTTTATATATCCTTTGAAAAACAAAGAATTTCTTCCATTTGAAATCATGTTTATGTGCATTCTTTTAAAAAATATGTTTTTATTGATTTTTAGAGAGAGAGGAAGGGTGAAGGATAGAGAGATAGAAACATTGATGAGAGACAAGCATCATCCATCAGTTGCCTCCTGCATGCCCCCTAATGGGGAGCAAGCCTGCAATCCAAGCATGTGTCCTAACTAGGAACTGAACCCGCTGAGCCACACCAGCTGGGCTAAAATGTGTATATTCTTAAGGGTAATGCTTGTAAAGTGATTGCAAGCACCTGCAAATCGGGTGAAATTTGTATGTACTCCAGTTTTTTGAACCTTGTAATATTAGCAACATTTTCAATCATAAACTTTCCCAATGCAATATATATGGAGAAGGATAGGGTGAGAGATACTAGCTGTTTGATTATATTTTAAATTTTAAAGTACTAAATATAGTTTCAGTGAGTCCATATTCTATGATCTCTTTCTTTACTTACATAGAAGTGATTGGAATCAATAACCTGTAGGAAAAAGCCACCTTACCTTAAAAAATGGTCATTTTAAAGTGATGCTTCTCTGTGTCTGGATCTGTTTTTGTTCATCAGTTTATGTTGTTCATTATAATCCTCAAATGAGTGAGATCATGTGATATTTATCTTTCTCTGACTGACTCATTGCACTTTGCTGTACAACTGGAACTGGTGTGGAATGATATTGAATGTAAACTGTGGCTGGAAAAAAATGAAGTGATTCACTGAAGTTAAACCATTTACTGGTAGACAGTATACTAATGACAGAATGACAAAACTGCTCTAAAATGCTAAATGGAGGTCAGTACATTAGCATGTCTTCCACTGGATTGAATTTTTTAAAAATATAAGCATCAGGTGGTCTGAGACCATATTATTTTTCACCAAAGAATTCTCAATACATATTAAGGCATGAAACATAAATACTTTTTTGGTTCAATGGATGTCAGAGATTATTTACTTGGTATTTCAGATTTGGGAAATCTGTCCAAAAAAGTAATGTTGGCATAAATTTTCATTTCTTCTTTCAAGATTAAAAAATCATAAAGGATGTAGAGTTCCAGAGCTCTTATTGGTGGAGGACTCATGATTTGGCAAATCAAGTTAGTGATACAGAAAACTGTTTATTATAACAGAAATAGCTTCTACAAAAGTCTGACAAAAAGGCCATATAGAAAATTTGCCTAAAAAGGCTGAGAAATAGGTTCAATATGGACACACACTAAATAATTAAGTGTTGGTTTTTGCTCTTTTTCACTGAGCTGGAAGGAGTGTCACAGGATAATTTTGACATATTGGCACTCAAGGGTGTCATTCATTCAACAAATATTTATCAAGTGCTCATTTGTGCCAGACACTATTTTGGCTTATTATTTTTTATTTATTTTTATTCTTTTATTAGTGACCCAGTGCACGAAATTCGTTCATGGGGGAGGGTGTGTTCCTCAGCCTGGCCTGCACCCTCTCCAATTTGGGACCCCTCAAAAAATGTCCTGCCAGTTTACAGAGATTGGGCCTAAACCAGCAGTCAGACATTCCTCTCATAATCTGGGACTGCTGGCTCCTAAACGCTCACCTGCCTGCCTGCCTGCCTGATTGCCTCTAACCACACTGCCTGCCGGCCTGCTTGCCCCCAAAAGCCTCCCTGCCAGCCTGATCACCTCAAACTGCCCCCCTTGCTGGCCTGCTCGCCCCTACCTTCCATCCCCACTGGCCTGCTCATCCCTAACTGTCCCCCTGCTGGCCTTCTCACTCCAAACTGCCCCCCCTCGGTCCTGATCACTTCCAACTGACCTCCACTGATGGCCTGCTTGCCCCCAACAGCCCCACCCCCTACCAGCCAGATCACCCACAACTGCCCTCCCCTCTTAGCCTCTAACCACCTCTACCTCAGCCCCACCACCATGGCTTTGTCCTGAAGAACATCTGGAAGGTCTCCTGGAAGGTCTCCCAGTCTAATTAGCATATTACCCTTCTTTAGTATAGATATATTTGTCTGTAAATATGGTTATGATTGCAGATATGAGTAGAACCCGGTAAAATTTTATAGAATGGGCCTTTTATTACAGATGGTTTGCCATGTATGCATTTTTTCTAAAGAAGTAAAAATTACTTTAAAAAATGTTTCAGGAAGACTTTGAGAAATTTACAGTATTTGCTTTTCTTCCAAGAAAGTTGTCACTTTTATGCCAGAGTGAGAATTATTTGTATGCTTTGTATGTCAGCATCGGGCCACTGTGACTGGGGGGCACTTAGCTTGACTTGAGGGTAATTATCTTGCTCACTGGCTGGGAGGGAGGGTGTGTGGCAGAGGAGATAAATACTGGGTTCTGGATTATTCATAGATTGCTGACTTTCTGGATTGATTATGCAAGCCCCTCCTTTTATTGATGTCCACCTTCTGTTGACAGACATCTACCCTGGGAGAGAAATGAGATGAAACTCTCTTTTCATTGTAAAAAGCATTTGAATTCCTAAGGTGTGATAAGGCCACCCAGCCATCCACAGTCAAGGTACACATTTTCATGGAGGATGTTCCCACTCTTGAATAAATTAAAACAATTTTTTTCTTTTAATTTAAACTTTCTTCTATAACTGTTTTCTTGTTATTTAAAAGCTAGTTTTTTTTGAAACTGCTTCCAAAGCTTTTCAAGCTGTATATGTCCTTGGAATGAATTTATAAATAAGAATTGAGCCCGGCGGGTGTGACTCAGTGGTTTAGCATCAACCTATGAACCAGGAATCACAGTTTGATTCCAGTTCAGGCCACATGCCCAGGTTTTGGCCTGATCCCCAGTACAGGGTGTGTAGGAGGCAGCCGATCAATGATTCTCTCTCATCATTGATGTTTCTATCTCTCTCCCTCTCCCTTCCTCTCTGAATCAGTAAGAATATATTTTAAAGAGAGAAAGAGAGAGAGAGAGAGAGAGAGAGAGAGAGAGAGAGAGAGAGAAAGAGTGTATATGTTTGTAAATAAGAAAACATGTACTTGATGCTCTTAGAAAGTCTTATTTTCTTTCATTAAAACTTGTGCAGTATAGGGAACTCCATAGATTCTCTCAATTTGAAGAAAGTTAGAGGGAAAGGTACTAATTCAGAGTTCCTTGGGAAAATGTATCACTTATATATTTTTTATGTTTTTTTTAATCAAAAACTGAAATATTTTCTATTCAGAAAATATATTTAGATCTAAATATCTTCTATAATTTTAACCCTAAAATATCAATTTAAATATTTTAAAAATTGTTGGGATGTTTGGTTTTTTAAATAAGTTAGGTTACTGGAGTTCTACATGTTACTGGATCACCTGGGGCAATTTTCTGATTGGAAAATTAAGAATTATAGTCAGAGGGAAGGACATTCGAATTTTAAAAGAACATATTCAATTTACTTTAGAAGCCGAACCTCTCTTATCATGTGACTTGTTTTGAATGTTTATTAAACTATATTATCACATAAGCATTGCTGCTATTGGGACAAACAGTGACAGTTGATTCACGTCATTTGTTGTCCACTGTCTGTTTTAATTTGTATGTTCGTTTTGACTCTGTCATATGCTCAATCTTCAGTGGAAGTCATGAGAACCTATTATTTTTGCCTGCTCCCTTCTTTACTTTGGAAATATTCTTTTTTACCCAGAGGGACCTTAACTTTGATGTAAGGGATTGTTTCCGTTGCCAACTGTTTTCTTCCTTGCCAAGTAAGAGAGTTGTGAACTCTTCAGTGATGCCTTCCCCAGGAGATTTGCAGATGTGGTTGGGAAAAGTCATTTCATCCCAGACCTTTGCATGTCAGGTGCTGGGGTGCCCGGGTGCCACCTGGCCTGAGCCCCGGCTCTCCCGCCCTCCGATCACCATGGCGATCACAGGGCCGCAGAGTTTTATTTGTTTCAGAGGAGTATAAATTATTTAATAATTAAAGCTATGTGCACATGGCCAAAAAAAAAGAAAGAAAAAAATATCGGCTCCACCAGTCCCACCTGTCCCACCTGGCCTGGCAGGGACAGACAGCAAAGCCCCTCTCCAGCCCGAGCCCTCCAGCCTCGTGCAGATGGAGCCCCGGGCGAGATCCTAGCATCATTGACCTGAGGGCTGTGCACCTGGAGCGACTGCAGAGGGAGAGGGGCAGGCAGGAGCAGCGAGCCAAGGAGGGCCCAGGGACCACAGGCCCGGGGCTGCGGAAGTTACCAGAAAAGAAAAAGAAGAAAGATGCAAAAGGACCCGCGGCCCTGGATCTGCCCTCCATGGAGGACTTCAATGCCCTGGTCTTGGCAGCCAT